>NW_021616606.1:309-10566 GCF_004785775.1 Grammomys surdaster
AGAGAGAGAGAGAGAGAGAGAGAGAGAGAGAGAGAGAGAGAGAGAGACTAAACACACACAACACAAACACCCATAAAACAGAGACAAATGCAAATAAAACTTCCTACCACATGAAGAACTTTCCCATAAGTCAAGTGCTTTACCTACTTTATACTGAAACTGGCATGAGGAGTGCTCTAAACCACAATTTCAAGAGATGTTCTCTCTTTTTGTGTAAGTTAAAGAACCATGTAGATTTTACAGAGTAGGGGAAATTTGATTTAAATCAAGATAGGTATAAAAAGTTTAGGCTAACACCACAAAGTTTAGGCTATTTGAAAATTACTTTCGTGATACAATATTCACAATGAGTTAAGGCCAAAAAGAAAGAAGAAAGGAATACCAGAGATTATGAAGGACATTCATTACTAGGGAAGTTCCTGGAAAACTATTGAGAATCCATCTGACAAATGTTACTATTTGATGCTAGGAAAGGCCTATGTGCTGTTCTCAGTATATGTATTTAGTTATAAACTATGGTGCTGGATGATCTCAAACTAATTGTGGCCTGCCTGAAGATATTCTCCAATGTTTTTCTTTCTGCTCTAACTGCTGGGTGCTGGGGTTATATACATGGGCACTAAGTCTAACTGTACAGTACTTGTGAATCAGATCAGGTCTTTACCCACATTAAGCAAAACTCTACAAGTTATCGTTCCTATCAGTATCTTTTTAAATTAAATAAGAATGCTAGAGAATATCATCCCATAAAGAGCAGTAAACATGATAAAATCTACACTGGCAAGGTGGATAACAATAAACACTAATATGGAACATAACAATCAAAATTATAACATATATGCAATAAGAAAAATTAATAACATGTCGGTGTTTGGCCTGCTGCGTGTCTTTGTACCACACACATACAATTCCCACAGAGACCAGAATGAGTCATCAGATTCCACCAGAATGTGAGTTAAAGAGGTTTGTAGCTATCATGAAAGTCCTGTGAGACTGCAACAAATTTTGTTAATGGAGAACACATCTATACTGAACACGCTACACTTGACTTTTGTACTTCCAACCAAGTGTGCAGGATCGCACCCAATCAAAGATGGAAAATTTGGAAACTTTTAGTCACAGGTACATGAGGTAAATATTCTAATTGTCTTAAGTGGCCACAAATTCATACAAGGCTCCAGTGAGTTCAGGAACCATCAACAGGATCACTGATTGTCAGTTTGAAACAGATTTGTAGTCTTGAATCTAGGATAACAATGTAGATTAGGTCCATCAGATGACATATACAATTCAGAAAACCCTCCTTATTGTGAATGTGTGTAAGAGAAAGGTGAACATCTGGGACAGCAATTTTGGAAGGAGCCTTACTAGTAGGAGGAGTGGATAGAGCCTGCCTCATGGTTAACATGCATCAGCTTGAATGTGTCTAGCATCTACAAGATTATGAGGGTTAGTTAATGCTGGTCTTTTACTCTTGGCAATCTCATAGCATACTGAAGAGGAGTTTCTTCTAGTGCTTTGTTCTTGTGAAGATCCCTAGAAAGAATCTCATTACTGAAAGTGACAGTAAATGAAAGAGTCAATGTGTGGGACAAGAAACCTTGTGCAACTCCAGCTTGGTGCTGGAAAAACAGGATAAAAAGAATCTATGGTCACCTGATCTTCATGTGAGTGAGGGTGCAAGTTCTTGCCCTACAGATCCTAAGACATCCGGTTTTCCACTCCTCACTTAATCTGGAATCTCTACCTGATGTCCTCATATAAATATATTATGTCAGGAGCCATAACTGGACAAGCTGAATACTAGCAGGTGATCTTCCTGAGATGGTGTGCTTCAGATTATTATATAATCTGCTACAGATTCTCTCTTATTAGGCAAGTCCCTAAGAGAATTCATTTTAGGAAAGATTCCTGCTATTAATATGCTTTTATAGTTACTATTAAACATTGATAACAATCTCTAAGCAATAGTTCACCTCTTTGGAACAGATCTCTGCAAATCTATGAAGATATACTATCCTGTAGTGATGCTATATAGACAAGTAGATGACTTCTTAAGTCTTAACGATGATCCCATAAGAATTCCTAAAGTTATTTCTGTGCTTATTAAGCTCTTAGATAGTGGGACTGCTATTATGTTCTTTTCTGATAGTCAAAACTGCAATGAGAACTCTGCCAGTCCTCTGGGTGTCATCAGTTAATTGCCCTTAGATAGTAACCAGACTCTCTCCTGCTCAGAGCACATCCCAATAAGGTTGTAAAACAATTAACCAAAGGTCACTAAAAGGGAACTCACAATCTATTGTAGGTGCTAGGACAGAAGAGAAACTATTGCCTGGGTTTATCTTTACAAAACTTCCCTAATTTCTTAGTTATAGTTTTAAACCTTCAGTGAACCTGTGGAGCTAGACAGGTGATAGATGTTTAGCTAGATAAATGCTCCTAATGGATATGCATGTATAAACATTATGTGTTGTAAACTTCTATTTCAAATTATGATTTGAATTTTGGTGTGAACTTGTGATGAACTTTGTAACATGTGATCATGTACTCTGAAAGATGTATAACTAGTGAAGACAAAGACAAGGTAGTAGAGTAGTCATAGATGTAGAGGTTCCTTAGGAGCCGTTCGCCCCTTCCTTTCCTTTTCCCCTGCTTAGAATTTTTCCATTTAGAATTTTTCCTTTGTTAGAGTGTTTTCCTTTTCCCCACTTAGGACTTTTCTACTTTTCCCCATAGAAAGCTTTCATAGGAAACTTTTTACACTTAGTAATAAAGTGTATAATAACTTCTTTACGTGCTTTTTCTTCCTGGGACCTCAGACTAGCAGGCATAAGTCAGGGCCCAGCAGTTCTGAAATAGAACAAATGCCACTTTGCCTAATCCTCTGCTGTTAGGCTATAGATGTTATTTACATAAGCCTGCAATCTTTTACCCTCAGAAGAAGTTTTTAGGACTTTTGGAAGTTATCATCAGCATTTCACTACAGGTCAGAGAGTCAGAAAGCTGTGAGACACACAGACTTTAAAACCATCACCAGGGTCCTACCCTGTGCCCTGCCACTACCCACTCCAGGCTGGAAGGCTCACTGCACAGATCTATCAACAGGAGAGACCAAGACTGAGCCACTGACATGGGAACATTCACCAGGGTTACCTGCCAATGACTTGGTTGAAGGTTGACTACATTGGACTCCTGCCTCTCTAAAAGCATAATGCTTCATCCTTACTGGAGCAGATATATTTCTGTCTGTGGAGTTATATTTCCTTCATATAAATGTTTCTCCCAAAACCACAATATTACAGAATGCCTTACATGCAATTGGAGACTCCGTTATTCACTATCATGGTATTGAACACACTATTGCATCTGACCAACAAACTTATTTCAAAGTCAGGGAAGTATGACAGTGGGTCCACAAAGTGTGTTACACAATTTATATCTGGAGTGCAGGAGATCCTTCAGGGTATCTATTGGTTCTACAAGTTTTTTATTAAAGAGTACTCGAAAATGCAACAGCCTAATCCACACAGAGTGACAAAGGGCACAGATATATCAGAAATAAAAGTATGGGTCACTCTTCTAGGAAAAGGTTTACAACTTGCTGAGGGCTAGTAGAGGAGGATGAAGGAACTACAAAATGAGTACTAGAGGAAGGTAATTATAAACATCAGCTAAGGCCACATAACTAGCTGCATAAAACAGTATACTATCATGACTGAATTACTTTTATTTTCTTAATAATGCATTTATGTGGATATTTTTGTTTTGCATCATCAATTTCTTTGTCAGGCGATGTAACACCAATATAGAGAACATGAATGGTAATCATATTGAAGTTCAACAAAACAGAAAAACTTTCTTTGAAAGACACCACCACATATTCTTAATTTATAATGTATTTGCAGTTGTCCATATATGAACTGAACATGTGCAGTTCTTGTTAATGATCAGAAAATTTTTGTGTGTTCATGCAATCATCAGTTCTTTTGTGTTTTGATGATACTATTTCCTTGAAGTTACCCAACATCTTGGCCCCTTATCTTCATTGACATGTTTTCTCAAACAGATCTCTAAGTCTTGAGTGATATTGTTCATCTATAGAAACTGGTGGTAAGGAGATAGTCCTGAAGACAATCCTGATTTAATTCATCAGACAAAGACTGGTTCCCAACTGGAAGCCTTAACTCTGATGCCTTGAATTCAAGTTGCTTGAAAGTACACAACATGCTACCAGACAAAAAAGTAAAGGGAATAAAGACAGAGTGTGACTCACACCATATAGACTCCTTCAGTTCTACATGTACACTTAAAAACAAGCAATGTACCCTCTTATAATATTTTCCCTCATCCAATGCTCATGGAAAAGGGAAGAAGATAGTGGGAAAGCCCTTGGGAGTCAAAACTTGAGGATCTTGCCTGTGAACATAAATCTTCTAGAAAGAGCATAGGTAGACCATGAAGTCACACCAATACTACCCCAACCATATGATCTCAAGAAGGAACACAACAGTGAGCATACCAAACTTCATGGAAGAAAGTTTCCAAATGTTTATCCTGAATAAGCATTTTCAGGAAAATGTAAATCAGAGAATGTAAGTGGTTGACATAGCCAAGAAAGGGACCAAAGGTTACTCACGTATTACCAAATAATGAGCAGTCAGAATATAAACCCATGTAATTACTTGAATAAGAGACCATGTGTATTTTAGGATTGCAGAAAGGGGTACAAAGAATATTTTAGAGAAAGAAAATGTAAAGAAAACAAACTATATTGCAAAAAAATTACAAAATAGCAGTTAAGAATAAAACAACAAACAATACTTTGAGTGAAAGATGACACTGAGTTCAACAACAATTGTTCAAAAACAATAATGTGTGTCTTTGTGTGTGTCTGTGTTTGTGTCTGTAATATTAAACTCAAATAAAATTTAGTTGCTCCTATTCTTACAAAATTTATAATGAGACCATTGATCTAGAGTGAATTACATGTTCACAGACTTCACTGACTTTTTTATGATAAAGGTATCGTGTATGATATTATTCTCACTATTGATATTTCTCACTAAATGAAAGGCATTCATTTCATAATAAAATGGTTTGTTTTCATGTAAATTACAAGAGCCTTATATTGCAGACACAATCTGAACCCCAGGGTCCTTTTCATATACTGTACCCTTCTTAATATGTTATCTGATATTCTTAACATCTTTATAATACATTGTAAAGCTACTCAAAATCCTGCTCCTTGTGATGGCCATCAACAATATGCATTGCTGTAACTATGCTCCACACTCTACTAACATTTACCCTTATCTCTCCTTTTCAAATTGGTTCTTTTTGTTCTATCAGTAATTTATGATATTCCAAATCCCTAATGAGGCAATTTACCATTTTGGTAATGTCTTAGTTTCTGTTGCTGTAACAAAACACCATGGTCAAAAGGAACATATGAGAAAAGTGTTGATTTCCTATGTACCTTGGTCACAGTTAATTGAAAGAAGCCAAGACAAGAACATGAATGCACGGTCCAATTAGGGTCCATGGCTTAATGCTTATTACTGCCATCTTGTCTTTGTTGTCTACAATCTTATTTCTTACAATGCTCACAACAACTTGCCTAGAGGTGGAACTGTCCACAAACAGTAGGATCACGTTATATTAATCAATAATTATGAACATGGTTTACACACATACACATGTCAAAATGATGGCAGCCATTCCTCATTTGAGATTCCCTGTTCTCAAAGTTTAGGTTTGTGATCTCATGAATGAACTCATTTTCCACCAAGCCTTAATCACTGGTATTTAATTAGGCAGAGTTATCCTGCTGTGTCAGTAAGTTCTTAGTATATTACTTATTTTGTATGATTTAGTAGTACTTTTGTTATGACAAAGTAGAAAGAGGTTGAGTACCATCTAACACGTAAAACTATCAAAGTTTCAATAGTGAAATTTAGCTTTGCACTTCTGAAGAAAATTGAATCTGGTCTAATTAAAATAACATAACATTTTGGGACAAATATTCACCCTAGCAACCCTGCACTAGAAGCCAAGATGAAGAAGACCTCCACAACTACCATGGTCTTCCCTCTTGTGCTGTGGTAGACAGGGAGGAAGGTGATCCAGACACTGCAGAACATCAGCATGCTGAAAGTTAGGAACTTGGCTTCATTGAATCTGTCAGGAAGATTCCTGGCCAGGAAAGCCACAGTGAAGCTCCCCAGAGCCAAGGAGCCCAAGTATCCGAGGACAAAGTGGAAGGCAATGACAGAGCCTTTGTTGCAAATAATGATGATCTTCCCATGTTCTGATTGTATATCTCTGTCAACAAAGGGAGGAGATGTTACCAGCCAGATTCCACAGAGAATAAGTTGGATTAGGGTACAAATTGGGATGACCAACTTAGGTGCCCCAGCTGCCAGCATCCCTCTCATCCTATTTCCTGGAATAGTGAGCTTGAAAGCCATGACCACAGTTATAGTTTTGGCCAAGACTGTAGAAACAGCCCCTGTGAAAAATATTCCAAATATGGTCTGCTGCAGGAGGCAGGTGGCCTGGTTGGGATGTCCAATGAAGAACAAGGAGCAGAGAAAGCACAAGATGAGAAAAATGAGGAGGATGTAACTGAGAATGCAATTATTGGCCTTCACAATGGGAGTATCCTTGTATTTCACAAAAGTGAGGAGTACTAGAACCGTTAGCACAGAGAAGCACAGGGCCATGCAGGCAAGAGCCATCCCCACTGGATCTTCATAAACCAGAAATGATATAGCTCTTTGCAGGCAGTGGGTTTGCTGTAGGTTGGCATACTTATCATCTGGACACTTTACACACTGCTCCATATCTGCTGGTGAAAAACAAACCTTCAGAAGATGTCATAATTATGTACTTAATAACTGAGTACTTGGATTACTCAGAGGATACCCCCAAAATATTTTCTTCTTGAACATTTATTTCTTTCCTTATTGCTGTAGGGACCAGTAACTTAAGGCTGCTCTGTACTATCCTATGCTTGGTGATGAAACAACATACCATCATAGGGAATGGATGAGAAAAATTACTTATTAGTTAAACACACAACTGGTGGGAGGGCAAACTTATGTGACCATTATACTAATGCCTTAGTTTCTATTGCTTTAACAAAACACCTAGTCAATAGAAACATATGAGAAATGTGTTGATTTCTCTGTATACCTTGGTCAGAGACAATTGAAAGACGTCAAGACAAAAACATGGATGCAGGCCCCAATTAGAGTTCTCTAGAAGAATTTCAGGGATTTTGGATGAGCAGAGACTAATGGAAAGGCCACCCAATAACAGGCCCAACTTGAGATCCATCCCATTGGCAAACAACATTCCCTGAGACTATTAATGGTACTCTGTTATACTTGCAGGCAGGAGTCTAGCATGGCTATCATCTTAGAGGCTCTATGCAGCAACTTACTGAAATAGATGCAGACACCAATAGTCAAACTTTGGATGGTGCCATGAATGCGGAATTAATGAGTATTTGTTCTAGTATATTAGACTATAATGATTTTCAAAGAGTATCACAGAATTTTATGGTTTATGTGTAGTTACAAATTTTTTATTATAAATATACACATATTTTAAATTTCATAAATGTGTTTCTGTATTGTGGGGTGAATAGACTTGTAGGTAGATTGGAGCATGAAATCCAGATACCTTAAACCTGTATGACCCTGATTCATAGGAAGTTGTGAGTTAGCAAATTTTCATGCTGGTAACTGAGGATGGACCATGTGCAAGGAAATTCTACTCAGCTATTAAAAACAATGACATCATAAATTTTGCAAGCAAATGGATGGAAGTAGAAAATATCACCCGTAGTAAGGTAACCCAGAACTAAAGTGACATATATGGCAGTGTTAAGTAGATTTTATCCAAAAGTTCAGAATAGACAGCATTCAACTCACAGAGCATGTGAAGCATAGCAAGAAGGAAGGCCCAAGTGTGGATGCTTTAATCCCACTTAGGAAAGGGAACAAAATAATCATAGAAGGCAGAGGGAGAGAGGAACCTGGGTGGGATAGGAAAGGGGGAGAAAAAATGGTGTCTCAGCTTTGGTGTCTCATATTTTAAAATTTAGATACATTTCAAACAATGAAAACTGTGGTACACACACCAATGTTCCTCCTGTGTCCCACTCCAAGTCTTCAGATATGTGAAGTTGTTGACTCTGTGGGAGACAAGGAAAATAGCTTCCTATTTTTACTTTTATTCCAAGGCCTTGTGGAAAATTCCAAATGTTGAAAATGTCATACTCTGCACACTGATTTTCCCTGTGATTCATGTTCACAAGTTCTCTAACAGGGTTAGTAAATACCCTGGTCTTTAGCAAGGAAGCCACTTAAATGAGATACATCATTAGATGATTATATGCTTATATCAATTAAGGCAATACAAAATTGAGAATGTCCTCTAATTTTTAATGGCTTCCAGGGAAGACAGATATATTAAAGTTATACCATATAGTAAGATACAATATGCCTCATGGGTAATTAAAGATGCTTACCAAATAAAGAGTAACATAGTGTGTGTGTGTGTCTGTGTATGTGTGTGTGCACGAACACATTTGGAGAAATAATTTTTAAAAATGAAGCCATGTATGTGAGAATGAGTGGGCAGTCTGAATGTCTGGAAGTTGTGGAAACAAAGAGTGGTAGTGAGTCATTCACGTACATACAGTTTTCATATATTAAATAAACATAATCTTAAGAAAATGTGTTGTCTTTATCATTTATGTTTTTTTAAAGTTACTTTAAATGTCAAACTATTAATCACAGCAAACATACCAATTCCTTAGGAAATTACTCTAATCAAGTCATCACATAAGTCTTTATGATAAAATTTTTGCTCCTAATTTATTTTTTGTTTTGTTTTTTCTTAGTGGATATTTTATTTATTTACATTTTAGATGTTATCCACTTTTTCCATTTCCCCTCACTCCCCTTATTCCATCCCCCCTCCTGATACTTCTATGAGGATGTGGCCCTACCCGTCCACCAACTTCTCCCTCCTCAACCTCGAATTCCCTCACACTGGGGCATCCAGCCTTCATGGGACCAAGGACTTCCTCTTCTACCAATGCCTGAAAAGGCCATCCTCCACTACACATACAGCTGGACCCATGGGTCCCTCCATGCTTGTTCCCAGGCTAGCGATTTAGACCCTGGGAGCTTTGGTTGGTTGGTATTGTCGCTCTTCCAATGGGGCTGCAATCCCTACAGCTCCTTCAGTCTTCTCTCTACCTCTTCGATTGCGGACACTATGATCAGTTCAATGATTAGCTGTGAGCATCCGCCTCTGGCAGAGACTCTCAGGAGACAGGTATATCAGGCTTCAGTGAGCATGCACTTCCTGACATCCTCAACCATGCCTGCATACGGTGAGTGCACATGGGCAAGATTCCTGGATCTGGCAGTCTCCAGACTGCCCCTCCTCCAGTCTCTGCTCCACACTTTGTCTCCTTACTTGCTCCCCTGAGTATTTTGTACTCCTTCCATGAAGGACCAAAGCACCTACACGTTGGTCTTCGTTCTTCTTGAGCTTCATGTGGTACTGGAATATTTTGGGCTAATATCCACTTATCAGTGAGTGCATTCCATGTGTGTTTTTTGTCATTGGGTCACCTCACTCAGGATGATATTTTCTAGTTCCATCTATTTGACTACGAATTTCAAGAATTCACTGTTTTTAATAGCTGAATAGTATTCCATTGTGTAAATGCACCATATTCTCTGTATCCATTCTTCTACCGAAAAACATCTGGGATCTTTCCAGGTACTGGTTATTATAACTAAGACTGCTATGAACATAAGGAAGCATGTGCCCTTGTTATATATTGGAGCATCTTTTGGGTATATGCCCTGGAGTGGTTAAGCTGGATCCTCAGGTATTACTATGTGCAGTTTTCTGAGGAACTACCAGACTGATTTCTAGAGTGGTTCTATCAGCTTACAATGCCACCAACAATGGAGGAGTGTTCCTCTTTCTTTACATCCTTGATAGCATCTGTTATCACCTGAGTTTTTGATCTTATCCATTTTGACTGATGTGAGGTAGAATCTTTGTGTGGTTTAGGTATGAACATAATTGTGGTTTCATAAATTGTGTAGTGTTCCTTTTACTTTGTGGAATAATTTGAAAAGAATTGGTATTAGGTCTTCTTGGAAGGTCTGATAAAATTCTTCACTAAATTCATCCAGTCCTGTACTGTTTTTTTTTTTTTTT
>NW_021616607.1:0-8760 GCF_004785775.1 Grammomys surdaster
GCATCTGACCCTGACACTCTGGACCCTATGTGTAGAGAATGTGGCTATAGGTCCGAGAAGAGGTCTATTCTAGCTTGCTGTCTATTGACAGGATAGCCTTATCACATGACCAACAGTGCCCTGGGAAGGAAAGGTCTTACTTTGCTACACATTCCAGTGACAGCGTATCTCTGAGGGAAGTCAGCACAGTGACTGAAGCAGAGAGCAGGGAGGAATTCTGCTCACTGCCTTCATCTCCATGGCTCAGTCAGATTGCTTTATTATACAGTGCAGACGCTCAGGCATGGCACCAACCACATCCATCACTGATCAGGATCGTGTCCCCACAGACTGCCCTGAACCAGACTGATTGAGGGACTGTCTTGATGAAGGCTGCCTCCTGCTCAGTTACCCTAGCTTCTGTCTAGTTGACAAAAACTCACTTTCACAAATCACCCACTTTCAAATGGATGCTCACACATACACACCTCTCTAGAACCATAACCTTTCCTTTCTTGACTTTTTTCTAAGACATCATTTCAGTATCTTGTCATAAAACACAATCTAGAGTTAGGAATCTAAAAGGTTTTTTTTTTTGAAATTTCAATATATAACAAGATAGTCTCTCAAGATGCACTTAAATAAAATTTACAAAACTAATTAAATTCATTCTTCCTTCAAGAGGTCACTGTCATAATCAGATCAAAAAACAACCAAACCCCAACAGAACCAAAATCTCAGTATCTGATATGTGGGACTCACAGTTCTCTGAGTTTCTCAGGCTCTGCCATCCACAGCACCCACAGCTGGTCTCAGGCTCAGGTCAGCTCTGTTCTCACATTGCTCAGTTCCTGGCAGTCGTCCCCTGCTCAGGACAACTCCAGTGTCTCAGGGTCTCCACTGCCATTGAGACTGCACTTTCACCAATGGCTTCTCCTGGCCTCTCCCAGTGCCAGGCCTCAACTGCTCTCCATGACCCCTCCAAACCTCGGGGTTTCATGTTAGCAAATCTTACCACCTGGGAGATTTCTCTGCAGTTCCAGGTGTGACCTGCAAGCTGGAGATGCAGCTTGGGACCACAGCTGCCATTTGATGACCATAAGGAAACTCTTTTCAGATGGTTCTGCCCTCATGGTGCATGTCTCTTCATCATCAGAACTAACCTCAGCTGCAGCTGATGAGAAACGCCCGATTCTTCATGCACCACTATTCCACATCTGCTGTTTAATTTGTGTCTCTGCATGTCTACTTCCTTCTTCACCAAACCCTTCACGTCATTTTCTATGCCTTCTATTTTCCTGTCCTTTCCAGATATTATCTCTTTCAGTGGGTGATTTTTCAGAATTTTTTTCTGGACTACTTTTTAAATGTATGTGTGGTATTTGTGTGTAGAGGGGCACCCTGATGTTTAAGTCTGCTTCCCTAATTGGTTCTTGATTTGGACAATAAAGAAGGTGGGAACCAATTGCTGGGCAAAGGTTACAGTTGGTACTTCCATGGAGATAAAAGAGATGAGAGGAAAGAGAAAGGTCTTTCTGGCTAGGCTTTGAAACGGGAAGCACACAACAACCAGGTAAGATCTTGGGCTAGCTAAAACTGGCTGCCTCATCTTGTGGTGGGTGGCTGATCTAGGCTGGCTGTTAAGGTTAAGGCAGGAGATTCTGCACCCAGCCATTGTTATCTGGCAATTTCAAAGAGAATAAGCTGTCTAAGTGTTCTTCTGAAGAGCAGAGTTGGGCAGAAAGAGAGAAGCCATGTCCTTGATGGCTGGGAGGGGCTGGGAGCACCATCGCTATACTGGGAAAGACTGTAGCTGGCCATTGGCAAAGGTAATCAGGGAAGACCAGACAAACTGATAGTGGGGCCAGCTGCGGCTGATTTCTGAACAAAGCAGGAAGCAGGGCCATAGTCCTGGGAAGGGTAGAAGTGTGTTTTTAAAATTACACACAGCATGTACCTGTTCATGGGAGCACATGTCTTTGTGTGTGCTTGTGTGTGCATAAGGATGTGAAGGTCAGAGCGTGAGGGCGGATCCTCAGTCACGCCCCACCTTGTGTAATCAGTCAGGGTCTCACACATGACACTCAGTGTGCTGGATCAGCAGGTCTGTAGAGTCCTGAGCCCCTGGAAGCCCCACCTCCAGCACTTTGAGCTAGAATTGTGGATCAGCATCCTCAAGAGCCTGACACTCATGTAGATGCTGGGGTCTCACCTCTAGTTCTCACCCCTGCACAGGGAGGGAGACACTTCACCCCTGAGCCATTTCCCTGGCCCCTTTCATGATACTTCAGAGACCATGAGAAACTTCCATAGTGAACACTCCTTATGTCCTGCCCCCACCCTCACTCCTAGCTGTCACTCACGGTGTCTTGATTCCTCCTGTGCCTGCTTGTAAATGCTGTCTTTGTGGCGCACACAGGGTCCATCTGAACTAATCAGCTCTTGGTTATAGCACAGGATGGGCCAGAGACTGAATTTAAATGACTGGGAGTGAAATGACAACATCAGGTGGCAGCTGAATTGAGCCTATGTGAAGTGGCCTCCACCCAACAGCTGAGAGCCCCATTTTTCACATTGCCTTTCTCTTCTCAGTGTAAGGAGAAGCTGAGGAAGCCACTGCCCCCACAGTACGCCCTGGAGCTGCTCACAGTCTATGTCTGGGAACATACGGATGAAGATCAACATGAAACAGCCACAGCCAAGAGATTCCGGACCATCTTAGAACTGGTCGTCGATTACAAGTTTCTTTTAATCTACTGGACATGGTATTATGACTTTCATCCTCAAGAGGTATCTGACTACCTGAACAGACAGATTCAAAGAGACAGGTATCTTGTCTGAGCATGGCTCTGCTCCCCATGCCTGTCAGGCTGCAATCCTGTGGAAAGGGGGAGATGGGAGATCTGTGTCACGGCAGCATGTCCTGCACTGGGCATTGTCACCTGAATGACGTGAAGCTCTAATGCCCTGGGAACTGGGGGGAGGGGAGGGAGGGTGTTTATCTTGTCTGTGATGAGGACACCAAGGCTCTGACATTGTCCAGACCCAAAACAGCAAAGGCAGGGGAGGACATGGAGTGGGAACTGAGATCATCCAACAGTTACAGCCTCATAAGTTCTGTGAGGCACCAAAGGCCAGATATGGACCAATTACCTGTAAATAATAGAGTGCTATGTCACCCTAGGGAGTCACATGTCTTCATCCTGTGTTTGTTCAGTTTTCCCATGAGACGGGCTGGTCCAACTCTCCTCATCTCATAGATCAGAGAACCTGAGGGAGCTGCCCCAGGACACACAGCTACTAAGGGTAGACGTTTCAAACCTAGGCCTTCCAGATCACACCCAAGGATCTCTCCAGTCTTGCTGTATGCTGTGAGGCAGGGACTTGGCCAAACTTTAGATAGGGATGCTCTCCTGGGCTCCTCCTCTGTCCCTGTGAAGTGATACCTGAGGCACTGGCCAGCTGCTAAATTCCCTCCCTGAATGTTGCTCTGCAGAAGGCCCGTGATCCTGGATCCAACAGACCCTACAAGGAACGTGGCTGGTTCAAACTTAGAGGGCTGGAATCTTTTGGCAAAAGAGGCAGAATCCTGGATGTATTTCCATTGCTTTAAGTACCGTGATATGTCCTTGATGCCCACTTGTGATTTCTCGGTGAGATGCCACCCTTTCCCCTTCACACAGCTTTGATCACTCCATCTACCTGGAGAGTATTCTCAAGGAGATGTGATCTTTTTCTAAAGATCTCCACAGTCCTGTGGAGGCCAGCAGCTTGCCTTCTTTTACAACCATTTTTGTCACATTCAGAGATATTATGGGCTGGCGGGAAGGCTCGGTGTATAAAGATACTGACAACTCTGAAGACCTGAGTTTGATCCCTAGAACCCATATGGGAGAAGGAGAAAAACAAATCCTCCAAGTTGTCCTGTGGCCTTCATCTCTGTGCTGTTACACATCTGGACATGTACACACACATATTCACAGAAACTCACACAATACACACTCATGCACACATTTACACAAACTCAAACACTCACATGTACATGCAAAAACACATTCACCCAAAACACACACTGACACAGTCATACACACACTGACACACATGGAGAGAATGAATGTAAAGGAGATTCAGAACTAAGGCTGCTGGCTAAAGGACGCTCATGTAGCGATTGGTGGGGCTGGGATCCCGTGGACTCTGAAGCCACTGTCAGGTCCATGAAGCAGCCTGTCTTCCCTGTCTCATTGTCTCGTGACCAATGGGACCCAGCGGGGCTGTGTCACAGCCACAGAGGGACCTGCACTTGGACGTCTCCCCTCCTGGGGCAGGGTCTGCCTGATGCTAGGGAACTGATGATGTCACATGTGACCTCAGTGTGGGGATGAACATGGGTGCAGGGATGTGGGAAAGAAATCTCAGGAGATCAGGAAGGAAGTGAGAGGGGACCTGGAGGGAGGCAGCTGTGGGAACAGTGGCCTGTAGTGCTGTCCTGCAGCAGAGAGGTGGAGAGGACATGTCTCTCCTTTGGCAGATCTGTTAATGTAGGTCCTTCCTGTGGGGCTATGTACCTGCAGAGGACATAGTTACAAAGGTGCCCTGATGGTTATCTTTTGAACCTCTGTGTGTGCTGTCCCTCTTTCTAAGACCTCCATGTTTACAGTCATGATACCCACCCTCAGGGCTGAAAAACAGGCCCCTTCTGGAAGCAATGCAGGCTCCTGACATGATTGTATGCTTTTCATTGCAGCCAAAGAAACAAAGATGTGTCCTCTTGTGAGCACCATAGCACTTGGTCAGGAGGCTCTGGAGTCAGAGGCCTGTGCTCCTCTGCTGCAAGACCTTGACCCAGAGAGGACTGGATGCTGCTCTAGGCTCCAGTGAGGGGCATCCAGCCTGTCACCAGACTCCAGGCTTCTGATCCCTGCCGGCCCATGGACAGCATCCTCACAGCCTGTGTCATCTGCCTTATCCTCCAGCCGTGCTCTCTGGGAGTCAGACTCTGAAGGAAAGAGAACTCAAGCTTGACGTCCATCTGTCCAGCTGTTGGGAAGCTCCATCTGACACTGCCTGATCAGCAATAGGAAACTACAGTAACTCAGGAGGGTGTGTGCACTCTGAGGGAAGGAACCATCAAGCACACATGTGTGCGTGAGGAAGTGCTGTGTCTATGCTCCCCTAGAAACCGTGAGCACTTGTTACAAGCTCCCCATGGGCCCTGGTAACTGCCAACCAGCAGTGGACAGAGCAGAACCCAACTTCTACACATTTTGATGTCTGGTGTTTTGGGATCCTTCCAGATGTCTTATACAAGGAACAAAGTCAGGAATCCTTGGCTCCTTCTGTCCATGCTCCCCTGACATGATTCTAGACCTTCCCCATCCCACACAGAAACTGTTCACCAGCTGCCCATGGCCCTGAAGCCCTGGAAATCCGGCCAGAGTGCATCGAGGGGCACTGATTCTGCAGGATGCAGGCTGAGGACCACGGCAGTGCGGGAAAATAAGACTGCATGCCGTCTGTGACCAAGGATGACTTTAAAACTTAGTTGTCTGTTTGAAGTTGAGATTTGAAGCACTGAATTAAATCATAATGCACCAACTGAAACTCAGAACTAGTTTATTATCTCTCCTTCCTCCCTTTCTTAATTTCGGTCTTTGTATATTTCATTCATCTTTTTTTAATCTTCCTTTTACTGGATCTTATTGTCTGTCTAGCCTGGAATTCACAGAACTTCACATAGCTCGGGGTCTCAAGTTCTGGAATTACACACACACACCCACACACATACACACACACACACACACATACACACACACATACACACACACACACACACACACAGACATGCACACACACACACACACACACACACACACAGACATACACACACACACACACACATACACTGTCACCACATTCACACAGACCTAATGGTTCCATAGGTCAGTTGCTGACCCACGTCTTGTGAATACATAGACACATTAACCACAAAAGACCCATACATGCTCTGTCCGCTTAGGCTGATGCTCACTAAGAAGGTAGGAAACTGCTCAAGGTCACCAGCTTCCAAGCCCTGCTCCTGTCCCCACACCCTACTCCTGACCCAGTGTCCTCTCTCAATCTCTGTGAGAAGGAAGGGTGGGTCTCCCTGGTCCCCAGTCCTTCAGTTCTCTATCAGCCCTGAGGTCCAGGAGGCCTAACGCCCATGGGTGTTAGAAGATGCAGATCCCCTGGACCACAGACTCTTCACACTCTGCCTGGTGCTCTACCTGAGCCTTCGGTGGACGTGGTAATACTCGTCTATGATTCCAGTCTTGCCCCTTCTGAAACAGCTGCAGATCCACAGAGTTTTAATAAACCATGGCCATGGGTCTCCTGCCAAGCTGAGGACACATCCTTGTAGCAACCTGTTCGGGTCAGTCAGTAGTGTCTCTAACACAGGAGTGAGGATGTACACTTCTCATTCCCGCTGTGTCCTTCACTGTATCCCACTTACTGGAGCTCCAACATTGAGGCGCCACTTTGTAGCCACCAGAGCTCCCTCACTTGGGGGGGGGGGGAAGTGGCCACTTTGTAACAGCCTGTTCTGCTGCTCCAGTCCACGAGTCAGGGCCTAGCAAGAGAGAGAGTGGGGACGGAGACGCAAAGAATGGAGACAAGACGGAGTCTGATCAAGTCTCTCCAAGTGTCTTTTATTGCAAGGAAATCCTGGGTATTTATACCCTTTACCATGTGCCTTGCCCTCGGGTACAAGCTGAACTGAAGGCACTACATCATGTGCCTTGCAGCGTGGATATCACGTGTACCTACCTAGCAGTGAGGAGACCACATGCACCTTGCAGCTGGTGGCACTAAACAGCAAAACAAGATATGTGAGAAAAACAAGATGTTTATCAGAGTGTGCTCAGTTGTTGCGGGCTGTTGAAAACAAGTCTCGTGTCAAGGTATATGGCCTGAGATGGCTGCAAAGATGATAGCCGCTTTCGGCTAGGAGTTGGCTCCCAACACATCGTGTCCTCACTAAGACTCCCATGTAAGTCCTTCTGTCTTCTCCAGCCTCGTCAGTACTCAACGCTGGACACTAGCTTCCTATTGGACCAATCCCTGCTCTTCTTGGGCTTGGTTCTCCCTTCAGGTCTGCCATGTAGTGGCTCCCTCATGCCAAGTAGGAAGACACAGACCACAGTTCCCCTCCTCCTGTTCCTGACTTCCTCTCCAAGCAGGACACAGGTGACACCCAGGTACCTCCAGAGGAGCCCTGAAACCACATCCTTTGTCCCAGACCCTGCCCTGCCCTTCCAGTCTGGCTTGTACCTGCAATCTCAAGCCCCAAAGGGTAACACTGACTGTCCTTGTGCCTTGTATGGCCCTGCTTGTGTTTTGATGACATCTGGACACCACTGGCAAAGAGAAGCAGAACCTGGGAAATACTTTGCACCTGGGACACACTTTGGTCATCAGGATGTTCCATGCCTGAGGCGTGTGGCATCCTCTCATGATGGGATCAATGACAGAGTGTGGTGGGAGGAGAGAGGCTGAGACTGGGCAGCTCCAGCCAGCAGAAGGCACAGGTGGAGGCAGAGTCTTCTGTGACACTGGAAAGGTCCCACCTGCTGATGTCTGGACTTGGGGTTTCTCACCCAGAGTTCTTTAAACCCTGTTGTCAGGATACCATGGGCAAAACCACACAGTTTGTCCTTGCTGCCACATGGGATAAACTCAGCTACTTTGTCTTCTCAGTGACTCTGGGTCTGTCTCCCACACTCAATCTGCTTCTCTTGTTTCTGTTTCTTCTGGTTTTTGTTCCCACCTCTGGGTCTTTGCAGAGTCTGTGCCCAGCACCTTACATGCTGTTCTACTTCTCTGATTGGCTGGAGGCCCTGAGTTCTTCTGTCCTGGGCTAAAAGGTCCCTGCCTCAGGGAGCAACTCAGGATCCCTTTCCAGAGTCCCAGGCAGAGTAAGCTGCCCTCCCACCCGTCCCATAGAGTCTTATAAGCAGAACTTCCTGAGAAAGGGGAGAAAGATCAAGAAGGAAAGCCACCTGGGTGTCAAAGACTCTACAAGGCTGACTAACCAATTAGAACTTAGTGATGGAGAGCTGGAATGTTGCCAAGCCAGAGCAGAATCATCAATTACCCTGGGATCCCTTCAGCACATTTAACAGGCACTCATTGGCCACCATTATGTTACCCATCAGGGAGCCCTGCCAAGAAGGACTGGCCTGGCTAGATCTGCCTGTGGGTGCACTGGTGGCAGGGAGGTTATGGGGAATGACTGGATACTTTCTCACTGGATTTGAGGACCACTCCACAGGAGGACGCTCCATCCTGTTCCTGCACATCTGGTGGGAAACCCACTGCTGGGCGATCACAGGCCCCGGGGATGAACCCACCTCAGCGATTTTGATGTGGACAGAAAGTCAGACTGGTCCTTACATCTTCATACTCATATTATGTAGGCATCCCTCGTCTGAAGTTCCTGCTTCTCAGAGGATTCTACCTTGAGTCTAGTTGGCATTAAACCAGCCGGGACAGAGTCAGTTTCCCTTAGGTGTGGTCCCTGGCAGATTGTCCACATCCAGTGGTTTGGCCTCACACCTGTGTGAGTGTGAGAAGCACTGATGTATCCAGTGCTTTATTCATTAAGAGTCACACTAAATCAGGCTGGGGGGCCTTACATGGGATGAAAGGGGGGTTAATTTGATCAGGATATATTGAATGTATATTCTGATAATTACAAAGAATATTTTACAAAATGTCCAGGAGGATACTTAATTCCACTAT
>NW_021616608.1:0-8310 GCF_004785775.1 Grammomys surdaster
ACTGGAGGATGTGAAAAGGGTCCCTCCCCCATCCGTGCCTATACCGCTGGCGCAAAACGCAAGATCACAGTGTCAGATGCACTGCATTCCAGCATTTGTCAAAAAGTTTACGAGGATTTATCTAAGCGACGGGGTAAAAAACAATAAAACAAGCAGAAAGGGAGGAAAGCGAGCAGGAAGACGCTAGCGAGGTAGAAGCGGTAAAGCGCCCGGCGGCACAGTGAAAGGCCCGACAACCGGGAAGGGACCCAGCCCCCCGCAGAGCGGTCGCCCAGCGGAGTGCCGGGGTTGACAGGCTCCGGGTCTCCGTAGCACAGGGTCCCTGATACCCCAGTCCCGGCCCCGCCTCCGATCCCCTCCCCAGCCCTTCCCCTGCAGCGCCGCGGACGCCCGCCAGGACAGCTTGACCCCGGGTCAGAGCTGCGGAGCGCCGCACAACCGCGGAGGCTGCCGGCGCCCTTACCTCCTTCTGCTTAGGGTCTTGAGGGTAGACGTCGGGCGGCCCGAGCCACGGGCGCTTCAGCGGTCTCTGCTCATAGCTGAGAAGCCCGAAGGCAGCCATGATCTCTCACGTTAACCGGCGAAATGAATGAGAGTTTGAGCTGGAGCAGCCGCCTCTGAGCACCAGGGAGCAGCACTTTGCAGACAGACTCCCTCTTCCCTCCACTCTGGCTCGCCGTGGCGCTGCAGGCAGGAGAAAAAGCAGGTTGGAGATGGCCTCCACCGGGGAGCAGACGCGCTCAGGGGGGCCGCCTTCGTGGGCACCCCGCTGTGCCGAGCCCCAGGACGCCTGCTCCGCGGGCGGGGGCGGGGCTGGAGGTCAGCCAGGGTCGGCCGCGGCGCCGGCCTCCCGCCACCCCCACCCGGTCCCCCAGGGGAGGAGCAGCTGATGGGAACGTGTGACTTTCTTCACCAACGAACCCACACCCACCCAGAGGGGCACGAGCTGGGGTGGGGGAGGGGCATAAAGGGGGAAAAAACTTTTCTTGGCGCCGAGGCGGGAGGCTGGGTGCCTGCCGAGGGCTAGGCGTCCTCAGCCCGCCAGGCGCTGCGCAGCGGCCCGCGCCCACTTCCTGGCTCGCCGTGCCCCGCGCCCACAGCTTTGCACCGGGAGGATCCGCCACCCGGGCACGGAACCGCGGGCGCGGAGGGGAGAGAGGCCGCGAGAGGCGAGGTTGCGGACGCCGAGCGAGGCCGGTGCCTCCGGGCTCAGCTGGTGCACGAGCTGCGCGGGTCCCCTGGGCGGCGCCGGAGCGCTTTGCTGGCTGCCGGCTGCAGTGGCCGCGGCGGCTGGAGGGGGCCGCGCTCGCTGTGGCCCGGGGGCTGGGGAGGGGGTGAGCAGAGGTGGCCGGGAGCACCGACAGACACATCGGGAGCGCGGGCGACTCGGCTACCCGGGCCACCCCTAGACGTCGCGCGCCCCGATCCCCACCCCCAACAGTTTACCTGTTGGTCCCTAGCTAGCGGCTAGGCAGGGGCAGGCGGCCGGGACGCCCTGGCGGCCGCAGCCTCCATCGCTCCGATAGGGTTGGGGAATTGGATTTGCCGAGAAGTTTGCGGCTGCCTGGGGGCGTCGCTCGCCGTCGCCGGCTTTCTCGCCCCCACGGCCCGGGAGCGCGAGCTCCCGAGTTGGCGGACAGCGGCGCGGCGGCCGCACTGAGCATGCCCAGCTTGGCGGCCGGACCGCGGAGGAGTTGGCTGCGAGCGCCTGGAGCGCTCCCATCTGCCTCTCCGGGTTTTCGCAGCCGCAGAGCGCACAGTCCATGGGCCCTGCGTCCCAGCTGGCTGCAGGGTTAACCTGGCTATGGAACCAGCACCAAGGAGGGACCCTGGGCCTCGAGCTGCTCCCTCCGCCTCGACCCCTCCTGTGGTCGCCATCCCAGCAGCCTAGGTGAAACCTCACCTGCTCCTGCTCGCATCACAGGGATGGGAACCGCTGGGAGGGGGCGATCCGTTCGGGGGGGTCTGGTCAATCAACCTGCTGGTGCCCCTTGCTTGCTCCAGGTAGACACACAGATGATGGGCCACCAGCCATGAGCATTGAGACCTAGCCTCGGAGGCCGGCCCAGTGTGTCCTAAGGGACCCTGCAGGAGGCGCGCCCAGGAGAAAGAGCCAGCACTTGGCCAAGAATGATGGCTGCCATTTATGGAGTCTTCCTTTGGTTATATGATCTTGATGGTGTGAATTTGCTCCTGACAACAAACCTCCCGTGGTTTTACTTCACCCTCTAGCCTATAACTAGCCTATAACTAGTTCCAGGGACATGCAGCAGCTCTGGCCTCCCCAGGTACCTGCACTCACAGACACACCCACATGCATACACATAAATAAAAGCGAATAAATATATATTTTAAATAAACACAGAAGGTCTAGAGCTGTAAAGCACTTATCTAGCCTTTGCTTTTGGATTCAGCTGATTCGCATAATGGGAAAACAAGACAAATAAAAAAAAATTGGGTATTGGCTTTGGCAACACATATACTAAAATAATGTCACAGAGGAAGTTGTTAAATTTTAACAAAGGTATTAATTTTGGAATGTTACATTCAAATGAAGTTTTAATCATTTTTGTTCTTACAGAAATGAAAGAATATCATCATTATGACTCAAGCAACAATGACCGGTATAATTCTATTGCTAGCTCAGTACATGGTTTCAATTTTCCTAATAGCCATATTTTAAAAAGATGGAATTAATTTTGTTAATATAGTAATTTGGCCCAGTGTAGCTAAAATATTATGATTTTAATGTATGGGTCATATTTTAAAAAAAAAAAACTTATGGGGCTGGTGTAAAGGCTCAAATAGCAGCAGTTTGGTGCCAAACTTGTTGTCCTAAAGTCAATTCCTAACACCTACATGTCAGAAGGAAAAAACAAAATCCTGCAAGATGTCATCCTCAGACCTATACCCACCCACCAAGGCATTCAAGGTCCAAGGGTGAGCACATCTGTGAACATACACACTAAAATAAGTATTAATGAAATAAATGTAATTTTTAATGAGGGATGTATTTTGTTTTAGATTATATCTGGTATGCATTTTATATTAACAACATACTTCATTTTCAGACCAGCACATCCAAATGCAACTAATTCTGTAACATACAGGATTTTTTTTTTCTGAAACAAGGTCTTTTGTAGTACAGGTTGATGAACTTCCAACCTTTCTGCCTTTACATCCTAAGAGCTGGGATTACAAGTGTGTGCCACTATTTATGAAGTGCTGGGGATTGAACCCAAAGATCCACACATGCTAAGCAAGTGCTATGCTGAGCTCCTTCCCAAAGCTCATATACAGGATCTTAATAAGATACGGAAGAAAAAGATCGATTGCCAAATTAAGAGAACTAAGAGAAAGATGAAAACATAAAGAAGAAGAAAGAACTCAGAAAGACAGGAGGTACCCAAAAAGCAATTGGCTGCTACACAGATGAAAGCTTCAGAGGGACAAGGAGTAAGATAAACCTGGGGCTTGAATGGGTAAAGATTTCTCACACAGGAAATTGAACTAATGACAAAGACTAAAACTTAAGGCTTCTCTCCCAGACAAACAACATCACTATTGACCAAGCTCACGCTCTGCTTTTCAGCACTGGAATCATAATTTGTCAGGTAACCCAGAGCTGTCCCTACTCTACAGATTAGACAAATGCTGAGATACTCAGGAATCCAATAGGAAATCCAAAATGTGGTTTACTGATACACTGGGGTTCACAGCTCCAGAGATTTATACCCTCCTTTTCTCATCACCTCCTTACTAATCTTAATGATGAAAATGGGTGAGTATAAAATTAAAATGGAATTGGGTCTCTCCAAGAAGCAATCACTCAGTCTGCTCCACTGTAGAACTATGTACCCTTGTGAGACATAGTTTCCTTGTGAGGAAAGAGACACAGCCTATATGTTAGCCCAGGGGTCGCATCAGTGAATATATATGACAGCTAAGTATCACCTAACACTTTTACTATTTATTTCCTACCAGAGTTTCCCAGGGTTCACAGACACATTTTGAGTTTTGTTGTTTGTTATGGGGAGGGGTATTTTTGTTGTTTTGTTTGAGATAAGGTCTACCTTTTTAGGTCAGGCTGACCTTGAAGTCATGATCCTCCTGTCTCAGCCTCAAAAGTGCTGGAATTACAGGTATGTGTGTGCCACCACATGTACCTCACAAAAAAAAAAAAAAGTTTTTGCTTTTCTGTTTTGAATTGCACTGTCATTTCTGGCCTCTTTAGGGAAATCTGCTGAAGCTAGGTCCACATTCACCAGAGTTAGTGTCGGTGATATTCTTTCTTTGAGAGCAAGATAAACAAAATCTACATGGCTTTTTAAAGTCCCAATGCCATACTGAGGTATGCTCCTATAGTGTTGGCTCTGGGACCAATGATTTCATTGGAGTTATTTACATAATGATACATAAGAGGTTATGGACAGGAGTGTGGGTGGCTTTAAATCAGTCACACTAGAAGATCTTCACCTGTAGATGATGACTCTCTCTCCGTATTCCCGAAAATGGAGTTCTCTCCCTAGTCCTTCCTAGCCTGTATATTCTAGTCCCTCCTCAAGGTCATGTGCAATTATGGCAACTTGAATACAGGAAGGATCAATATATTCAACAAGCCCAGGTGTGGTGATGTTTTTCAGGAAGCCACAGATGAATTCATGAAGATGGTGGCAGTTTGGCTTAGAGTTAAATCCTGTACAACAGACACCAATCTGTCAGAGCTGAGGAGGACCTGCTACTTTAAACTCGATGACTTAGCTGCCAGCAGGATGGCTCACATGCCTGATTCCCAGCTCTTTTGAGGATGAGAATCCAGCTATATGGAGACCTCCCTGAAACACAGCCTAGTGGCCAACTGTTCTGTTAAGATTTTGAACTACAGAATAATTGATAAAGTTTACAAATTTTTATTGTTAACTAGTCAACAATCTAATCTGTGTGATCAGTTAGTTACAAATTGTGACTTGCATGATGGGTTATATATGATAAAAGTTAATTGTAAAATTATTCACTATGAATTCCTTCAACTTTCTCGTTATTATTTTGATTCCAGGTTCTAGAAAATCTATATTTTCTTATTAGCCATAAAGTCATACAAAATAAGAAAGCATGATGAAAAGTGAATTAAAACAAAAATTTGATCTTTACACTCATTATTTTCATAGATTGAATTGATGTATAGTTAAAGTTTGCATAAGAATAAACTTTCCTTACCTACTAGGCATATCAAACATAGTCTTGCTACCTATTGTTTGCTACATTTAAAGATAACATTCTAAGAAATAAAAATAAATGCTGCTGATCTTTGGTCTCAGTACATGTGAGGAATAGTAGCACACAATAAATCACACAAATCCATTTTTAAATTTTCATAGTTGAGTATGTGTGTGATGTATGCATACATATATGTACTAGTGCTTCTGGAGGCCAGGGGAGGATGTCCTGTGTCCTCTGTCACTCTACACTGTTTTCCTTAAGACAGCACCTTTGACTAAGTCTAGACAATCCCAACAATCCTCCTGTCTCTACACCACGCCGTGCTACAATTTCAAACCCGCATGCAGCCATGCCAGACCTTTTATGACTGTTATGAATCAGAATGCTTTTTGTTTGTTTGTTTGTTTTTGTTTTGTTTTTTTGTTTTGGTTTTTTGTTTGTTTGTTTCTTTGTTTGTTTGTTTCGAGACAGGGTTTCTCTGTGTAGCCCTGACTGTCCTGGAACTCACTCTGTAGAGAACCAGAACTCTTATGTACATGCTTGCAAAGCAAATATTTTTACCCATAGAACCATCTCCTTACCCCTTATTAGTATTTCCAAATATTGTCCTATAGCCTCACCCCTATCCCTTTTCTCTGGCTTGCTAAGACACACAGTAAAATTGACCAGTTTAGTTCTTATTTTCGCTTCTTCCATTCAACCTCCGGTGGTTATTATATCTCATCCAAAACGATCAGAATGAAAACGGAAGAAAATAAAGGCACAATGATTAGTAACTCTTCAAACAGGGAAATGGAACTCTGCTAATCTTTAATTGACTGTAAGGGACTTGATAAATGAGGTAGTGCAGACCTCTCTACCTTCCCCAGTGTACTTGAACTTGATCCTCAGCTCCTCTTCCTCTCTGCTCTCAGGCTGGCTTAGCCAGGCACTACTTTCTGTTCCAGTGTATCATCTATACACAGCCTCTCTAGCCCTTTCAGTGTTGGCCGAAGGTTCCCCCAGTCTCCACTTTCTCCAGATACCCCATCTGGAACTTGATGTCTATAATGCTCATGACTGCCCTCCTGACTGGCCCTTTACCTCCTGGTTCACAATAACAGGTAGCTCAAGTGCCATGGGTTAGGAATATAGGGAAAGTATCTGTTAGCTACAGATCTGATAAACAGATTTGTAAACTGAGTGTAAAAATATGTCTCCAAAAAAACGCTACAAGCCGGGCAGTGGGGGCCCACGCCTTTAATCCCAGGAATTGGGAGGCAGAGACAGGCAGATTTCTGAGTTCGAGGCTAGCCTGGTCTACAGAGTGAGTTCCAGGACAGCCAGGACTACACAGAGAAACTCTGTCTTGAAAAAACAAACAAACAAACAAACAAAAAACCGCCACAAATCAAGGTAGAAAATGTGTCAAATAAGCAAGAACTCAAAGAACCTGGGGAACCATCTGCCCAGATAAACAAGAAGTGACCATGATAAGTGTAAATAAATATACCTGATACAATGTGAATAAGTAAGCATTTAATTCTCTTAATCTAAGTCTTGGGCAGTTTGTGTTGCTATAACAAAGCACCATAGACTGAGTAGGTTAAATAACAAAAACATATTTCTTAGAGTTCTGGAATCTGAGAACTCCAAAGTGAAGGAGCAGTGTATTCTGCTCCTGGAAAAACCTGTCTTCTTGGTTTTGAGATGGACTCAAAGATGACAAGGAATGGTCTTCTGGTTTCATTTATTCTGTAGAAATCAATCCTGTTCATGAGCACTCCGTCTTTGTGACCTAATTACTCCCTAAGGTCTGGCCTCCAAATATCACCATTTGGGGGATTAAGGCATAGATATGAATTATTTTGGAGGGGGGAGTATGTTCAGTTCTTTTTAGTGCATATGCATGCCAGAGCAAATAGAGGGCAGACACATCCCAGCATCTCACTGCAGAATCATGTCTTAGCTCTAGCCACATATAAGGCCTATGCTTATTTCTTGTGCAAGTTTCCACATTCACCCAATCCCTAGTAAAACCTCAGACAGAGCTTCAGCATATTTTCAGGTTATTGTCATGCAGCAGCTTATCTCCCTACCCTAGTTTCTTCTCTGTTTTAAATGTAATGCATGAGGCTATCAGATTAATTTTTCAAAAATCTTTTTATTCTACCTCTCCTAGTTGAATGTCCTTTGCTGAATCCTTACTACTTTAAGAACAACAACAACAAAAATCCACACACATATTTGAGAGAGATCAGGGCTGGTGGTAGACTAGGCTGGGACGTAAACTGAGACATCACCCAGGGATGCTTTTAGCTTCTCTTCTTTAAAGTTGAGATGTCCTTCACTCAAGTACCACCCAGGTGCTGTAGAGGACACATCTGAAACTGCTAAAATCACTCTTGCTGAGAGATCATGTTGACTCCCCTGCCTCTTATTCTTAAATGAGATTGGGGGGGACCCAGAACTGGGACCTTCAGAAGATCTGGTTCATTCTAGGATAACTCACTAGGGAGGAGCAAGAACAACAGGAAATGGGGAAGTACTTAATGGTTTTACACAGAGGCTTATGTGTAGACTCACTCTGTAAATAGACCACAACTGGAGATGAGTTGGTAAGCAGGGATGCTGGAAGGAATAGGCAGTAGATAACTGCACCCCCAGGCAGAGACGGTGGCTGCCAATGGTGGTGTTGGAAATGGGTAGATGGATATAAGTCAGATTTGAGGTTTAACTAATATGATTTAGTGAAGATCAAATACAGAGGATGAGACTGAAGAAAGAGAGTCGGGAACAACACCTGGGGTTCTAGGTTCTAGAATAAGATGTCTGTTTGTTTGTTTGTCTGTTTGTTTGTTTGTTTTTCGAGACAGGGTTTCTCTATGTAGTCCTGGCTGTCCTGGAACTCACTCGGTAGACCAGGCTGGCCTCGAACTCAGAAATCCACCTGCCTCTGCCTCCCAAGTGCTGGGATTAAAGTCGTGTGCCTCCATTGCCTGCACAAGGTTTATTTATTTATTTTATATCTGAGTACACTGTAGCTATCTTCAGATACACCAGGAGAGGGCAACATATCCCATTACAGATGGTTGTGAGCCACCATGTGGT
>NW_021616609.1:0-4575 GCF_004785775.1 Grammomys surdaster
TTTTTTTTTTTTTTTTTTTACTCCTTCTAAGAAGGACCAAAGTGCTCACACTTAGGTCTTCCTTCTTCTTCTTGAGCTTCACGTGGTTTATTTGTTGTATATTAGGTATTGTGAGCTTTTGGGTTAATATCCGCTTATCAGTGAGCATATACCATGTGTGTTCTTTTATGATTGGGTTACCTCACTCAGGATGGTATTTTTCAGTTCCTTCCATTTGCCTAAGAATTTATTTTATTTACTTATTTATTTTTTTTTAGTTTCACTGAAAATGTCGATTTTTTTTTTACTTTTTAAAATTTTTTTTTTATTGGATGTTTTATTTACATTTCCTATGTTGTCCCCTTACCCCATCCCCCACCCACCCAGGAACCCCCAATCCCCTCACCCCTCCTCCTTCTTCTCTGTGGATGTAACCTCTATCTACCCCCCCACTCCCACCTCCCCACCCTCAAAATTCCCACCCCCAGGGGCATCCAGCCTTCATGAGGTCAAGGTTCTTTTCTTCCATCTACGCCCAGCAGGGCCCTCCACTCTTACATATTCAACTGAAGCACTGGATCCCTCCCTAAGTGTTCCCAGGCTGGTGGTTTAGACCCTGGGAGCTGTGGTTGGTTGGTATTGTTCCTCTCCTCATGGTGCCGCAAATCCTTTCAGCTCTCCTTCAGTCTTCACTCTAACTCCTCTATTGAGAACCCCATAATCAGTTCAATGGCTAGTTGTGAGCATCTGCCTCTGAGTATGTCAGACTCTTGAAGACCTCTGAGGAGATATCCATATCAGGCTCTTATCAGCATGCAGTTCCTGACTTCCACATCAGCCTCTACCTTTGGTGATTGCACATGGGATAGATACTCAGGTGGAGTGGTCTTGAAACGGCCCCTCCTTCAGTTTCTGTCCCTCATTTTGTCTCCATATTTGCTCCCTTGAGTATTTTGTTGCTCCTTCTAAGAAGGACCGAATCACCCCCACTTGGTCTTCCTTTTTTATGAGCTTCATGTGGCCTGTGAGTTGCATCTTGGGCATTTCAAGGTTCTGAGCTAATATCCAATAATCAGTGAGTGAATACCATGTGTGTTCTTTTGTGATTGGCTTACTTCACTCAGGATGATAATTTCTAGTTCCATCCATTTACCTTGCCTAAGAATTTAATGAAGTCATTGTTTTTAATAGCTTAATAGCACTCCATTGTGTAAATGTACCACATTTTCTGTATTCATTTCTTTGTTGAAGGACATCTTGGTTCTTTCCAGCTTCTGGCTATTACAAGTAAGGCTGCTATGAACATAGTGGAGCATGTGTCCCTGTTGTATGTTGGAGTATCTTTTGGGTATACACCCAGGAGTGGTATAGCTGGGTCCTCAGGTAATACTATGTCCAATTTTCTGAGGAACAGCTAGGCTTATTTCCAGAGTGGTTGCAGCAGCTTGCATTCCCACCAAAAATGTAGGAGTCTTCCTCTTTCCCTACATCCTTGCCAGTATCTGCTGTCACCCGAGTTTTTGATTTTAGCCATTCTGACTGGTATGGGGTGGAATCTCAGGATTGTTTTGATTTGCATTTCTCTGATGACTCAGGATGCTGAACATTTCTTTAGGTGCTTCTCGGCCGTTCGGGTTTCCTCAGTTGAGAATTCTGTTTAGCTCTGTACTCCATTTTTTAGTCAGATTATTTGATTGTCTAGAGTCTAGTTTCTTCATACCTTGGGTATTAGCCTGTTGGGAGCCGCCACGAGAGCTGACAAAGTCCGCCATCGCTAGGTGGCGCTGTCGCCCGTAATTCTTCCTAGTACCAAGTAAACTGCGCATGTGCCTTGGTAAGCCCGCCAAAGCTAAGCCCATCCCACGGCGTTTGGCGCGCTACGAGTAAGCAGCCAATCAGGGGGTGAATACCCCGCTCTGGGGTATATAGGCAGTGCTTTCCCACGCCTTCTCGTCTTCTACCACCATTTTGGTTTATGGGAATAAACGTGTTTCTACGGAAGGATTCTGGTGTGTATGTGTGTGTTCGTGTGTGTGTATGGTTTCGCCGGCGAGACTACATGCGCGCGCCCCGCACATTAGCCCTCTGTCAGATATAGGACTGGTAAAGATCTTTTCCCAATCTGGTGGTTGCCACTTTGTCCTTTTGACAGTGTCCTTTGCCTTATAGAAGGTTTGGAATTTTATGAGGTCCCATTTTTCAATTCTTGATCTTAGAGCATAAGCCATTGGTGTTCTGTTCAGGAAATTTTCCCCTGTGCCCAAGTATTCGAGGTTCTTCCCCATCTTCTCTTCTATTAGTTTCAGTGTATCTAGTTTTATGTGAAGGTCCTTTATCCACTTGGACTTGAGCATTGTATAAGGAGATAAGAATGGATCGATTTGCCTTCTTCTACATGTTGTCCTCCAGTTCAACCAGCACCATTTGTTAAGAATGCTGTCATTTTTCCACTGAACAGTTTTAGTTCCTTTGTCAAAGATCAAGTGACCATTGGTGTGTGAGTTCATTTCTGGGTCTTCAATTCTATTCCATTGATCTTCCTGCCTGTCTCTGTACCAATACCATGCAGTTTTTTTAAAATTTATTTTATTGGATGTTTTATTTACATTTCCTATGTTGTCCCCTTACCCCATCCCCCACTCACCCAGGAACCCCCAATCCCCTCACCCCTCCTCCTTCTTCTCTGTGGATGTAACCTCTATCTACCCCCCCACTCCCACCTCCCCACCCTCAAAATTCCCACCCCCTGGGGCATCCAGCCTTCATGAGGTCAAGGTTCTCTTCTTCCACCTATGCCCAGCAGGGCCCTCCACTCTTACATATTCAGATAAAGCCCTGGATCCCTCCCTAAGTGCTCCCAGGCTGGTGGTTTAGACCCTGAGAGCTCTGGTTGGTTGGTATTGTTGCTCTCCTCATGGTGCCGCAAATCCTTTCAGCTCCTTCAGTCTTCACTCTAACTCCTCTATTGAGAACCCCATGATCAGTTCAATGGCTAGTTGTGAGCATCTGCCTCTGAGTATGTCAGACTCTTGAAGACCTCTGAGGAGATATCCATATCAGGCTCTTATCAGCATGCACTTCCTGACTTCCACATCAGCCTCTACCTTTGGTGACTGCACATGGGATAGATACTCAGGTGGAGTGGTCTTCAGACGGTCCCTCCTTCAGTTTCTGTCCCTCATTTTGTCTCCATATTTGCTCCCTTGAGTATTTTGTTGCTCCTTCTAAGAAGGACCGAATCACCCCCACTTGGTCTTCCTTTTTTATGAGCTTCATGTGGCCTATGAGTTGCATCTTGTGCATTTTAAGGTTCTGGGCTAATATCCAATAATCAGTGAGTGAATACCATGTGTGTTCTTTTGTGATTGGCTTACCTCACTCAGGATGATAATTTCTAGTTCCATTCATTTACCTAGGAACCTCTCGAATTCATTGTTTTTAATAGCTGAGTAATACTCCATTGTGTAAATATACCACATTTTTTGGATCCATTCCTCAGTTGAAGGACATCTGGGTTCTTTCCAGCTTTTGGCTATTATAAATAAGGCTGCTATGAACATAGTTGAGCATATGTCCTTGTTATATGTTCGAGCATCTTCTGGGTATATGCCTAGGAGCGGTATAGCTGGATCCTCAGGTAATGCTATGTCCAATTTTCTGAGGAACTGCCACACTGATTTCCAAAGTGGTTGCACGATCTTGCAGTCCCACCAACAATGGAGGAGTGTTCCTCTTTCTCCACACCCTCTCCAGCATCTACTATCACCTGAGTTTTTTTTTTTTTTTTAAAGATTTATTTATTTATTATTTGTAAGTACACTGTCGCTGTCTTCAGACACCCATATGAGGGCATCAGATCTCATTGCAGATGGTTGTGAGCCACCATGTGGTTGCTGGGATTTGAACTCATGACCTCTAGAAGAGCAGTCAGTGCTCTTAACCGCTGAGCCATCTCACCAGCCCATCACCTGAGTTTTTAATCTTAGCCATTCTGACTGGTGTGAAATGGAATCTCAGGGTTGTTTTGATTTGCATTTCCCTGACAACTAAGGATGCTGAACATTTCTTTAGGTGCTTCTCGGCCATTCGAGTTTCTTCCATTGAAAATTCTTTGTTAAGCTCTATACCCCATTTTTTAATAGGGTAATTTGGTTGTCTGGAGTCTAATTTCTTGAGTTCTTTGTTTATATTGGATATTAGCCCTCTATCAGATGAAGGATTGGTAAAGATCTTTTCCCAATTTGTTGGTTGTCGTTTTGTCCTATTGACAATGTCCTGTGCCTTACAGAAACTTTGCAATTTTAAGAAGTCCCATTTGTCAATTCTTGATCTTAGAGCATATGCCATTGGAGTTCTGTTCAGGAACTTTTCCCCTGTGCCCAAGTATTCGAGGCTCTTCCCCACCTTCTCTTCTATTAGTTTCAGTGTATCTGGTTTTATGTGGAGGTCCTTTATCCACTTAGACTTGAGCTTTGTACAAGGAGATAAGAATGGATCAATCTTCATTCTTCTACATGTTATCCTCCAGTTGAACCAGCACCATTTGTTAAAAATGCTGTCCTTTTTCCACTGGACAGTTTTAGCTCCTTTGTCAAA
>NW_021616610.1:0-1005 GCF_004785775.1 Grammomys surdaster
ATATTATATTTAATATTATTATATAATAACAAATTATATATTAATATTAATGCATATTATAGTGTACAACATTTACATAATATTATCCAATAATAAATAAAATATATTCGTATTGGCCATTATACGTTTTCAGGTTGAATTTTTTTTAATTGCAAATGTAACTTAAATAAAATATTCAATTATAAATGAAAATATCATATTATATTAAATATATCGTAGTATATTTAATATTACATTGTTATTATAAATTAATATATTATATACTAATGTTAATATATCAGTATGCTCTATTGTATAGAGTGTATTATACGATTTAAAAAAGGATATATTAAATTTGTTCATGGCAATTATCCATTTTAAGATTGTTATCTTAGTATATTAATATATTAATATATTAATATATTTATATAATATATTATATTATTATGATATTATTATATATCATTACATATTATTCTAAATTATTATATATTATTAATGTATTATTATATATTAATAACTCTATATAATATATAATGTGTATTATATTATATATTATATAAGCCATATAATATATTATATACTTATATATAATATGTACTTATATATATTATATAACACTTAATATATAATATAATACTATAATACAAAAAGTAATATATAATGTAATGATATTGCATATTATATTAATATATATAATATATATAATATTATATGTTAATATTCATATATTATTATGATACATTCTATATATTATCCAATAATAAAAAACAATATATTAAATTTGTTCATGGCAATCATACATTTTCAAATCTTAACTTTTTTCTGAAAAGTAAAGCTAAATGAAATGTCAATAAAGTATCTGATAATAAATAAGACTAGGTAAAGTTTATCATATTTTATCATTTTATACTATATACTATTATATATTAATTCATTAAATAGCAATATTAATATATTACTGTAATCTATTATATTCTCCAATAATAAATGAGAATATATTGAATTTCTTCGTGGCCGTTACAC
>NW_021616611.1:0-1753 GCF_004785775.1 Grammomys surdaster
TGCTGTAACTGTAGAATACTGTCCTAATATTAAGCAGGAAGCTACCTTCTGGAAGACCCTCCAAGGAGTGCTCCGGCATAGGACATGAAGATATTCTCTGGGTCTGTTTATGCCCTGAAACAGGAGCAAAAGAGGGTGATGATGGTTGACTGATGGTCAATATTCAAAAAGCATGAAAATGCATCAGTGTCCCCCAATGAAAGAATTCAGTGATTGTAGTGGTAGTAGAAGAAGGCCCTTTAGTATAGCAGGTGACATTCACCAGTAAGCATGCATACCTAAGCTTTGTTCAAGGTCTTCTAGCCTGGAAACCATGTGAAAAATGTAAATATGATATCCTTCAGAAGAAGATGCAAATTGATATTTGAAGGTTTCATTAGATCCCCATGTATATTATTGTCTATGTGGCTGCATTGTACCTTTTCCAACCCAGCAAGTATTTAATTTTTTTATTATACACACAGCCTTTGAGATTCTTCCAATTCTTTGTTATTCAGGACTTATGACTTTTAGATTTCTTGCTGAGTTCAGAAACATGGTAGCAACATGTGACCAACTCTTCCAAAACAACTGTGCCCACTTGAAGAAACAAAGATGCACACTCAGGAAAATGAGTGAGAAATTCAGTTTGCTGATGCAGTCTTTGAAGCAGGCATCTCTACATAAGACAGTGGTATAGCTAGGATAACTGCTGTCAAGGCACCAGGTTTCCAGATCTACCAGGCCCCAGGCATTTGGCTCATGGTCGATGAGTGCCCTCAACACCAATAACCCTAAGGAAAGATTATTGTTTGTCAGAAACTCCAGGTGCCTGAGTCTCACTCCAAAGAGCTGCACTCAGTCAAACCTCAGGGCTAGGACAGTGAGTGTGAGTAGTGCATAGCCACTGAGCTCAATTCCCAGGTCGTGAGACTATGTTAGGCTATGAAGATAAGGACTCCTCCCTTGTCTGGTCTTGACTAATGTCTTCATAGCACAACAATAGTTTCTGTCAGACTTATTCTGGATGACTATATTTTTGTCCTGGGTCTCAGCTCCCACCTAAGGCAGGCCATGTGTACTACAGTGAACTTTATGTCATAGCCAGAGCTCTCATAGAAGCCATGAAAAAAGAGATAAAATTTGCAGGAACAATATAAAATGGAAAGGTGATGACAACCAATTCGAGACCAAGTAGAAGAGCAGTGAAGGGAACATGTTCATTAAAAGTAGCAAAGGTTGTATTCACTTGGAAATAGTTATCATTCCAAAAAACATATGCACACACAAATGTAGTCAAATTGAGAAAAGATAGAAAGTGCTTATCAATGATGAGTATCAAACTTCTCATCCAGTGCACTTGGATGGACTGCTCCATTGACAAAGCCAAATGCGCACAGAGCAACACAGGTACAAACAAGAAGAGACACATAGATGCACAAACACACACACACACACACACATACACACACACACAAGACCTTTCTGAAGAGATGAAAAGAGGAGGAAGAAAACATGCAGAGACGTACTACAGGAGACACCAAATGCAACAGCAAGAAGACAACATGAAAAGGTCTTCTTACATGATACTAGGAAATATGGAATACATGTGAGACATTACATCAAAAGTACACAAAACAGTTTACATTCACCAAAATACCTACATTTGGAGTAGATGGAACTAGGACAATGCAGGTGAAAATCATGTGTCTCAACTAGTGTGGTGCCAACTTTATTACTGTTGCCAAAGACATGGACATGCAAAACACACATG
>NW_021616612.1:0-2020 GCF_004785775.1 Grammomys surdaster
CAGAAGAATCCTGAAGTGTGGCGTGTTCTCCTTTTCGGTGAGGCGGCACGTCACAATAAAATCCAAAAATGGAAGTTTCAACAGAAAGTAAGAGACTTCATACTGGAAAACCCAAAACCAGCAGAGAGCTTGCAATGAGTACAGCAAAGCTCTCAACCAACTCAGGTACTCCTCCTTTTTTCACAGCAAGTTTCTCCAACGCAGCTTTTCTACGTATCTGCAGTAACATAATTAGAAATTTTAAAAGGAAAAAAAAACTTCATGTCATATCAGGACCAAATGAGGTTATTTATGAATAAACATAGCATATATTTAAAAGTAATGGTGAGAAAAATACACAGGATATTAATCAAAGTCACTGTGGTGGTTAATACTACCAATGTGACAAGAACTAGAATCCCCTGGGAGATTAATTTCTGAGTGGAACTGTGACATTCTCGATTGTATTAACTGGTGTGTGAGGGCCATGCCAAATGTGGGCGGCACAAAAAGGAGCGAGTGAGCGAAACACAAGCAGCCATTCCTTCCTGCTTCCTGATGTGACCAGCTGCTAATGCACCTGCCACCAGGGCTTTCCTGAGCCTTCCCTTTACTGTGAGCAATGAGGAAAGCACAGAATATAGTCACAAAGGAGAGCCTATCAAACAGACACAGTCAACGATGAGGCTTCATGCTAAAGAAGACCACATTTTTCCTAAATTAGTCTATAAAATGCAAATTCCTATTAAACTTTCCTAAGGACTTCTTCAAAGAACTATTCAGTATCATAAAAGAGTGTAAAGATTCCAGATGGCTCTGGCAAAGAACAATGAAGAGAGTGATCTACTATCCACTGGAACTTACAAGAGTAAATACAGCAGCAACAAACTATCACAATTGCTAACCAGTGAATGAAAACCATAGTGAGCTGCCCAGTCTACTTGGGCACACAGGAGACCTACTGCTTTAGGGTTGCAACAAGAATGGGCTTCCATAAGGAATACTAAACCAAGGAATTTCCGTATGCCAAATATTCCCAGTATATATTTTAGAAACTAAGGATATCAACTGTAACATATGAGTAATTTTGTTCAAATACATAAGCCCAATACAAACAAACATATACAGGCAACTTTATTAAAATAGTATTATCTCCTACAGAATGATTTTCTGAAAGCTAATCTTCACTCACAGTGGTTACATAGTCTGTATTCAGCTACAAAACCTGGTGCTTTGCTGTGTAGCATGGTGACTCTTCCTAAGACATTGTGTGCCTATAAATGTGTGAGCTCTTCAAATGCAGGAAAGATCGCATCTAAATCTGTTTACTCATTTTTGTCTTACTCAAAACCCTTACCGGAAATTTTGGGGCATGCAGTGAATCCAAAACCAGAGGGCTAGAGATGGAGACAGCTCAGCAGTCAAGAGCCCCTGCTGTTTTCCCATAAGACCTGGGTTTGGTTCCCAGAACCAAGCTGTTAGCATCCTCTAGTTCCAGGGAGATCTGCTGCCCTCTTCTGGCCTCCCAGGGCAGTGCATGCATGTGACATGCACAACATAAATGAAGGCAAAACACTCACATACATAACATGAAAATAAATATTTTTAAAGGTAGGCAATAAGATTTGGTGTGATCCTTGATAGTAAAGAAGGTAGTAGGGAAAAATTACAGAAAATGTTCCAAACACCTAACAGTTTAAAAAAAAACCAAAAAAGTATAAGAGGGAAAATATGAAATAACTTCGTTATATCATAATAGATTGTTTTGAGGAGTGGAGATAAAAAAAATACAAATAAAGTCAGAAATGTATCTAGGGACAAAATTCTGTAGGACTGACTACAACATGAAACTTCTGAAGGTTCCTGAAAATATTTATAAAATAATTACATTTAGATCCTCAAAGAAAGTGGGAAACTTAATGAGCAACTTATTAGAAAAAACTGTTCTAAACAACTTGTGTATTCTAAAACTGTCCAAGTAGTACTTTTATTTGGTTTAGTAATGTGGCCTATACTGATCACTTTCAAAGATGAAAAGAGA
>NW_021616613.1:0-861 GCF_004785775.1 Grammomys surdaster
CAAGCTAGCCGACCCTGCCAAGAGAGTGACAACCAAGAGTCTCACCCTGCAGGGAGCACTACTGGAGCTCTCCCTCTTACCCCTCTTGGCTGCAGGCCGGTCCAGCCTGCATGTCCCCAGTCTCAGGTCTTCCATGGCTTCCAACAGCACCTTAGAGCCCAGGAGTTTGAGACCAGTTGATCCCCACAACCCTTCTTATCCAGGGGTCACCATCCAAGAGGTCTGTGCCCCTGAAGAGCTTCAGATTGAGATTCTCTCATGCCTGGGTGAGAGCCCCACAGTGTCCATGCAGCACCACATGGAGGGAACTCAGTCAAAAATCCCATGGGCACTTCTACTGCCCAGAATCGTGGTCCCAGCCAACTGGGGCAAAAGACATGCAAGAACCACAACTGCCCAACAGGAATCCACACCTAAACCTATGCATGAGCTAATCATTCCCCACAGACATCTATACACGCACACCATATAGGAACCCCTCCCACTCACAAATAAAGAAATACAATGTAAGTTTTGTTTTTAAAATGGACCATTGAGGTGACTCAGCAGGTAAAAGTGCTTGTCACCAAGACTGACAACCCAAGTTCTATTCCTGGAGCCCATACATTAGAAGAAGAGAACCAACTCTCACAGGCTGTTCTCAATCCTCCACAAGTGCACTGTGGTACCTGTACATGCATATGCATGCACACAGACACATATGATTTTTTATGCATGTACATGCACACAGACACATATAATTCTTTTTTTCAATGATAAGTATCTTAGGTTTTTATTGCTGTGATGAGACACCACGACCACAGAAACTCTTATAAAGAAAAATGTTTAATTGGGGCTGCCTTACAGTTTCAGAAGTTTAGT
>NW_021616613.1:961-5101 GCF_004785775.1 Grammomys surdaster
TTTTACATATTCAGCTGAAGCCCTGGATCCCCCCCTAAGTGCTCCCAGGCTGGTGGTTTAGACCCTGGGAGCTGTGGTTGGTTGGTATTGTTGCTCTCCTCATGGTGCCACAAACCCTTTCAGCTCCTTCAGTCTTCACTCTAACTCCTCCATTGAGAACCCCATGATCAGTTCAATGGCTAGTTGTGAGCATCTGCCTCTGAATATGTCTGACTCTTGAAGGCCTCTGAGGAGATATCCATATCAGGCTCTTATCAGCATGCACTTCCTGTCTTCCACATCAGCATCTACCTTTGGTGATTGCACATGGGATAGATACTCAGGTGGGGTGGTCTTGAGACGGCCCCTCCTTCAGTTTCTGTCCCTCACTTTGTCTCCATATTTGCTCCCTTGAGTATTTTGTTGCTCCTTCTAAGAAGGACCGAATCACCCTCACTTGGTCTTCCTTCTTTATGGGCTTCATGTGGCCTGTGAGTTGCATCTTGGGCATTTCAAGGTTCTAGGCTAATATCCAATAATCAGTGAGTGAATACCATGTGTCTTCTTTTGTGATTGGCTTACCTCACTCAGGATGATAATTTCTAGTTCCATCCATTTACCTAGGAACCTCTCGAATTCATTGTTTTTAATAGCTGAGTAATACTCCATTGTGTAAATATACCACATTTTTTGAATCCATTCCTCAGTTGAAGGACATCTGGGTTCTTTCCAGCTCCTGGCTATTATAAATAAGGCTGCTATGAACATAGTTGAGCATATGTCCTTGTTATATGTTCGAGCATCTTCTGGGTATATGCCTAGGAGTGGTATAGCTGGATCCTCAGGTAATGCTATGTCCAATTTTCTGAGGAACCGCCACACTGATTTCCAAAGTGGTTGCACCATCTTGCAGTCCCACCAACAATGGAGGAGTGTTCCTCTTTCTCCACACCCTCGCCAGCATCTACTATCACCTGAGTTTTTAATCTTAGCCATTCTGACTGGTGTGAGATGGAATCTCAGGGTTGTTTTGATTTGCATTTCCCTGACGACTAAGGATGCCGAGCATTTCTTTAGGTGCTTCTCGGCCATTCGAGTTTCTTCTGTTGAAAATTCTTTGTTAAGCTCTATACCCCATTTTTTAATAGGGTAATTTGGTTGCCTGGAGTCTAATTTCTTGAGTTCTTTGTATATATTGGATATTAGCCCTCTATCAGATGAAGGATTGGTAAAGATCTTTTCCCAATTTGTTGGTTGTCGTTTTGTCCTATTGACAGTGTCCTTTGCCTTACAGAAACTTTGCAATTTTATGAAGTCCCATTTGTCAATTCTTGATCTTAGAGCATATGCCATTGGAGTTCTGTTCAGGAACTTTTCCCCTGTGCCCAAGTATTCGAGGCTTTTCCCCACCTTCTCTTCTATTAGTTTCAGTGTATCTGGTTTTATGTGGAGGTCCTTTATCCACATAGACTTGAGCTTTGTACAAGGAGATAAGAATGGATCAATTTTCATTCTTCTACATGTTGTCTTCCAGTTGAACCAGCACCATTTGTTGAAAATGCTGTCCTTTTTCCACTGGACAGTTTTAGCTCCTTTGTCAAAGATCAAGTGACCATAGGAGTGTGGGTTCATTTCTGGGTCTTCAATTCTATTCCATTGATCTTCCTGCCTGTCTCTGTACCAATACCAGGTAGTTTTTATCACTATTGCTCTGTAGTACAGCTTGAGGTCAGGGATGGTAATTCCTCCAGAAGTTCTTTTATTGTTGAGAATAGTTTTCGCTATCCTGGGTTTTTTGTTATTCCATATGAATTTGAGAATTTCCTTTTCTAACTCTGTGAAGAATTGAGTTGGGATTTTAATGGGGATTGCATTGAATCTGTAGATTGCTTTTGGCAAGATGGCCATTTTTATTATATTAATCCTGCCAATCCATGAGCATGGGAGATCTTTCCATCTTCTGAGATCTTCTTCAATTTCTTTCTTCAGAGACTTGAAGTTCTTGTCATACAGGTCTTTCACTTGCTTGGTTAGATTCACACCAAGGTATTTTATCTTATTTGCAACTATTGTGAAGGGTGTCATTTCCCTAATTTCTTTTTCAGTCTGTTTATCTTTCATGTAGAGGAAGGCTACTGATTTGTTTGAGTTGATTTTATAACCAGCCACTTTGCTGAAGTTGTTTATCAGGTTTAGGAGTTCTCTGGTGGAAGTTTGGGGGTCACTTAAGTATACTATCATATCATCTGCAAATAGCGATATTTTGACTTCTTCCTTTCCTATTTGTATCCCTTTGACTTCATTTTGCTGTCTAATTGCTCTGGCTAAGACTTCCAGTACTATATTGAATAGGTAGGGGGAGAGTGGGCAACCTTGTCTAGTCCCTGATCTTAGTGGGATTGCTTCAAGTTTCTCTCCATTTAGCTTGATGTTGGCTACTGGTTTGCTGTAAATTGCTTTTACTATGTTTAGGTAGGGGCCTTGAATTCCTGATCTTTCCAAGACTTTTATCATGAAGGGATGTTGAATTTTGTCAAATGCTTTCTCAGCATCTAGTGAGATGATCATGTGGTTTTTTTCTTTAAGTTTGTTTATATAGTGGATTACATTGATGGATTTCCGAATATTGAACCATCCCTGCATTCCTGGGATAAAACCTACTTGATCATGATGGATGATTGTTTTGATGTGGTCTTGGATTCGGTTTGCTAGAATTTTATTGAGTATTTTTGCATCGATGTTCATAAGGGAGATTGGTCTGAAGTTCTCTTTCTTTGTCGGGTCCTTGTGGGGTTTGGGTATGAGTGTAATTGTAGCTTCATAGAACGAATTGGGTAGTGTTCCTTCTGTCTCTATTTTGTGGAATAGTTTGAAGAGAATTGGTATTAGGTCTTCCTTGAAGGTCTGATAGAATTCAGCACTAAAACCATCTGGTCCTGGGCTTTTTTTAGTGGGGAGACTTTTAATGACTGCTGCTATTTCCTGAGGGGTTATGGGACTATTTAGATGGTTTATCTGCTCCTGGTTTAACTTCGGTACCTGGTATCTGTCTAGGAAATTGTCCATTTCATCCAGGTTTTCCAGTTTTGTTGAGTATAGGCCTTTGTAGTAGGATCTGATGATTTTTTGAATTTCTTCAGTTTCTGTTGTTATGTCTCCCTTTTCAGTTCTGATTTTATTAATTTGGATACTGTCTCTGTGCCCTCTGGTTAATCTGGCTAAGGGTTTATCTATCTTGTTGATTTTCTCAAAGAACCAACTCCTGGTTTTATTGATATTTTGTATTGTTCTTTCTGTTTCTATTTGGTTGATTTCAGCCCTGAGTTTGATTATTTCCTGCCTTCTACTCCTCCTGGGTGTATTTGCTTCTTTTTGTTCTAGAGCTTTTAGTTGTGCAGTCAACTTGTTAGTGTGTGCTCTTTCCAGTTTCTTTTTGTAGGCACTTAGAGCTATGAGCTTTCCTCTTAGCACTGCCTTCATGGAGTCCCACAAGTTTTGGTATGATGTGTCCTCATTTTCATTGAATTCTAAAAAGTCTTTTATTTCTTTCTTTATTTCTTCCTTGACCAAGTCATCATTGAGTAGAGAGTTGTTCAGTTTCCATGTGTACGTGGGTTTTCCATTGTTTTTGTCATTATTAAAGACCAGTCTTAGTCCGTGGTGATCTGATAAGATGCAAGGGATTATTTCAATCTTTTTGTATCTGTAGAGGCTTGTTTTGTGACCAATTATATGGTCTATTTTGGAGAAGGTACCATGAGGTGCTGAGAAAAAGGTATATTCTTTTGTTTTAGGATGAAATGTTCTATAGATGTCTGTTAAGTCCATTTGGTTCATAACTTCTGTTAATTTCAAAGTGTCTCTGTTTAGTTTCTGTTTCCATGATCTGTCCATTGCTGACAGTGGGGTGTTGAAATCCCCCACTATTATTGTGTGAGGTGTAATGTGTGTTTTGAGCTTTAGTAAAGTTTCTTTTATGTATGTAGGTGCCCTTGCATTTGGAGCATAGATGTTCAGAATTGAGAGTTCACCTTGGTAGATTTTTCCTTTGATGAGTATGAAGTGTCCTTCCTTATCTTTTTTGATTAATTTTGGATGAAAGTCGATTTTATTTGATATTAGAATGGCTACTCCAGCTTGTTTCTTGGGACCATTGGCTTG
>NW_021616614.1:0-2935 GCF_004785775.1 Grammomys surdaster
CAAACAAAAAGTTCTGAGGACAGACTGTGCTTCCTTGATCAATGTGCCATTACCTGACCGAGGCTTTGGTTCTGAAACATTTTAAAATATTTCCTGATTAATAATGCATATTGCTAAACTGATTGTCTTGTATTTAACACTAAGATGGTACTTATAAAATATTAACAGTGATAAGCTATTAGCAAATTAATTTTATTATGTTTTGTGTTTTTATTGCATTTGAGCAGAGCCATTGATAAAGCCAAGAAGGGTATCAAGAAATCTTTCTCACTGCAGATAGTCACTGAGAACATCCCAACCTGTGACAGTGTATGTGAATACAATGTCAAAACTGGTATTTCAAGTTCATGACTAGCAGAGAGACAGGCAGTTTGTAGAATAATGGAAGGTGGAAACATCAGAATGGGGTGGAGGGGAGAGATAGTAAGAATGTACCTATATGGAAAAGCTGTTAAGTGTATGGTATGCACACGTGTCTTTTATATATAATACGGAGATAGAAATATGAAGCAAGGCTGATCCACATGCTAAAGCAAGAAAAAAGAGGCAATATTTTTTCTTAAATGTCTGAAAATTAAGTCAGGTAGTTACAAGAGCATACTTTTCCAAGCCAAGTATTATTATTAGAATTAAACTGCTTTATCCCATAGTCCTTATTTCTTATCTATTACCTTAGGTGTTGTTCAAGTATCATTTATTTAAAATATTTCTGTTTAATCCAAAATGATTATAAAAGATAATCATAACCAATCTTAAGCAAAGCAAAATATTATCAAGAATTAATTTCCTCTCCACATCCACATGTATCATAACTTTTTATCTCTATACCTCTGTCCTCTGCTCTTTCAGTATGTCTCTTACTGTGTGCATCCTGACATCTACTTTGGAAGGCCCAGCACCTAATCATGGCTCTTGATTCTCCTATTGATTTGAATGTCCTAGGCATAGGGATATCTTTTCTTGTAAGTTCTGTTTAGAAATATTTTTTTGACTTAACATTGTGGTGTGTGTGCGTGTGTGTGTGTGTTCATATGTATGTACAGTACTCAGAATATATCTCAAACTTCACACATACTACATAGTAGTTTTATCATTGAGTTACACATAAAGCTATTAAAAACTTGTTTATTTTTCTAATACTTATATTATTGTTCCATTTTCACTATTGGCTTTAGTGCAGGTCAGAAATTTAACTGTTATGTAACATGCAGAGCATTGAAGACCATTCCTATACGAAAGCCGAACAGATTGTACCTCAGAGGATCACCATCTATAAATGGCCTTTTATGAATGGTAATGGGTATAAAGTGTACCTAGAGTCAATATTCGAACATGGCACTTTTGAAATTGCACTAAACTTACCAAGATTGCACTAAATTTAACCATGATAACCACACAATTTGATTTTCTTTAATTTTTTTGGCTTTTATTTAAATTTTAAATTCCAGATTTTATTCTCCCCATCCACCCTCCAACTGTTCCATATCCCATACCTCCTCCTCACCCCCTCCTCAGCTTCTTCTAGCCTTTCCCTAATTCAACCACAGAGGTCAGCAGCTTCTGTCCATTGGTTGGGTGTGAATATCTGCATCTAGCTCTTTCAGCTGCTCGTTGGGTCATCCGGAGTGTGTTCATGCTAGGTCCATTTTTGAGAGTGTTCCATAGCCTCAGTAATAGTGTCAGGCCTTGGGACCACCCTTTGAGCTGGATCCTGCTTTGGGCCTGTTGCTGGGGCTTCCTTTCCTCTGGCTCCTCTCCATTTACATCCCTGCAGTTTGATTGTGGGATGACAACCCCTTCCCTCTCTTGATGCCCTGTCTTCCTGCTGGAGGTGGGCTCTCTAAGTTCCTTCTCCCTACTGTTGGACATTTCACCTAAGGTCCCTCCCTTAGAGTCCTGAGATTCTCTCACCTCCCAAGTCCTTGGGGTATTTTGGAGGGTCCCCCCAACCTCCTACCTTCTTAGGTTGAATGTTTTCATTCTTACTGTTGGCCTTCAGGACATCAGTCCTTTTCCCTTGCCAGTACCATGTCAGGTTCCTTCTTCCCCCCCCCCCCCGATAGTCTCCCCCACCCTCTGTGCACTTTCTTTCCCAGGTTGGTCTCTCCCTCCCCACCTGTGATTGCTTTTTTCCCCTCCCAAGTGGAATTGAGGAATCCTCACTTGGGCCCTTCAGCTTGTTGACATTTTTTTAGTTTTGTGTAGTGTATCTTGGGTATTCAGTCCTTCCTTCCTTCCTTCCTTCCTTCCTTCCTTCCTTCCTTCCTTCCTTCCTTTCTTTCTTCTTTTTTTCTGTCTAATATCCACTTATTAGTGAGTACATACCATGCATGTCATTTTGGGTCTGAGTTACCTCACTCAGGATGATATTTTCTAGCTCCATCCATTTGAATACAAAACTCGGGGTATCCTCCTCCTTAATAGCTGAGTAATTGTGGAAATGAAGCACAATTTCTGGATCTTTTCTTCTCTCATGGGACATCTGGGTCATTTCCAGCTTCTGGCTCTCACAAATAAGGCCACTATGAACATAGTGGAACACTGAGCCTTGTGGCATGGTGGGGCATCTTTTGGGCATCTTTCTAAGTTATACAAACAGTACTTAAAGAGAAAAGTGTAGTATAAAAGTAATTTATAACCAGTGACATAAATTAGGAGATCACTCACTAGCTTGTCTGAACTAGATCTGTCCTCAGGAGAGAGAAGAGAAGAAGAGCAGATAGTCCTGTAGGGATAGTTCTCTTGCCTCTGCTGCTTAATTTCAGCTCTGGCAAATGCTCATTATTGTACACGAGCAATTTCTCTGTTGTCTTACAACACCACTGTCACTTAGATCAAATTCCTTAAAGGAAACAGTTTTACGGATTTTCACCCACGACTGTAGTGCTTTCATATTTTATTCTGCCATAATTTTAAATATTTTCTGTATTTCACA
>NW_021616615.1:0-2369 GCF_004785775.1 Grammomys surdaster
ATTAGTCAGATATTATTACCCTCAAACTGTACCACCTGAATTCAATTGATTCAATGATCCCTTGCATTCCCTACCCCCCACCCCAACTCCCCTTACTCTGTGACTTAATGGTGCTAACCCCTCTGGCCTACATAGTGCTTTATTTTGGCCTCCTCATCCAAAATTTTCACCCCAGTGACCCCCTTTTTTTAAAAAAGTAAAGGGGAGAAGATGTGAGACTGGGTAAGGGTATCCTGTGTCATGGTTGAGCAGTTGCCTAGAACCCCGAGACTCTGTGTGAGAAGTGGCAGGAGTTCAGCGTGCCCCCAAAACCCAGGGTCCTGAAAAGCAGTCACATCTCCATAGAATTACATTGTTCAGTCACATAGACCAAACTATAGGCCTCAGGCCCTAGCGATTTACATCCTTTTGTTTGTTTGTTTGTTTGTTTGTTTTTTCGAGACAGAGTTTCTCTGTGTAGTTCTGGCTGTCCTGGAACGCACTGGCCTCGAACTCAGAAATCCCCCTGTCTCTGCCTCCCAAGTGCTGGGATTAAAGGTGTGCGCCACCACCACCTGGCCGTGATTTACATCCTAATGAAGGCCAGACAGCCCCTCCCAAAGTGCACAGAGGCCTCTGGGCCTAGGGATTTACATACTAATGAAGGCCAGAGGGCAGAGCAAATTAAGTATGCCTCCCCAGAACCTCCCCAGATCCGCCCCTTTCTCCCTCCCTATATAACTCAGGACTGCCCTGAGTTTTTGGGGGGGGGGTATGCTTAGATCCATCCACCACCTGCCATGACAATAAACCTTTCTGGAACAAAAAAAAAAAAAGAAAAAAGAAAAGAAAAAGAAAATCAAGGCTTGGAAATAAAAACTCAAAATATTCAATATAAAAATTTATCTTCTAACTTTTATGTAAACATATTTATGTGGCACTTAGTGTATGTAGAGTCCAGTAAAGTAGAGGGGCCAGAGAAGTGAAAAATTTTTTTAAAGGAGTAGGAAGGGTGACAGAACATATCTGATATGAAAATAAAAGGGGGAGGGATACTGAAGATGAAAGTGTTGAGGTTGGGATAGATGTGGAGAGAGAGCGAGCAAGGAAGACAGTACAAAAAAGCCAAACACACAAAAAATCCAACAACAAAAAACCAAGTGTGTATGAAAATGCCATGGAGAAATAAGCTGCACTGCATGCTAAAATAAAAAAAAATCAACCCCATTAAATGCTCCAAGACTATACTTAATTTAATTTTCCCTCCATATCCTAAACTGTCTTACATTACTTTGGACTATTCAAACAATTAAATTCCAGAACAAGTTCTTCACAGAACCACACAGATGAGAAAATCTGGAAGTTTCTGCCATATTAAAGTAAAATCAGATGAAAAATATTTGGCATTTTTTATTTTGTTCAGTAACATTTAAACACCCATTCCTTCAGCAACCCAGAAACAGTGCAACCAAGAGACTGATATGGAGCATTACAGCATTGAAATGCTGAAGTTTAAGTTCAAAATAACAGTTACTCAAAACAGGAAACGCTTCTGACTTTTCTTGTATCTGGTAACATGTTAGGATTCACGACTTCTTCCTCGTCCTCGTTTGACAATAGCCACAAATTCCAGGCGCTGAATGTTTCTCATCACTAGGGAGAGCTGGTCAAGGAAAGTGTTGATGGAAATTCGGAAGAGGACAGGGTCTTCAGTAGTCCACCTACTAAAATTGAGAAAGTGACACCGTCAGGGAAATGATGAGGGGTTTGTTCAGGTCCGCCACCCAATGCCTTCCTGCTTACATATAATTCACCAGTGTCTCCCTTAGGGCACCACTAGAGTGCACACTACCTCCCAAACCCGAGGCCACCCCCTCCAGACTTGCAATACTGACACAGCCAGAATACTGTCATTCACTGTGAACTCCTGCTGAACCATCACTTGCTGGCGACGGGCATTGGCGACCAGGGATCTGCGGGCCATGTCTGCCTCCACTGCAGTCCGGAAAGGCACTGTTACAGAGCTGGGAGGAGATAATGTTAAGGCATCATCCACTGCATATACTATACCTTTGCCTGGATATACCCATTAGGCCTGCCTGGCAATGAACCCTCCTGCAACCCAAGCCCAGTCATCTCCTACCTCCCCAGTGGTTCTGGTCTTGTTCTACACTCTTCAGCCCTCTCAGGTAAGGAGTCTCCTTGTCCTGTCATGACTACTCACACTGCATCTGTCTGTCCTTTCCCTAGTCAGCTGTGCACCGAAAGCCTTCCATGGAAGTTTTATCCTTCCTTATCTTCCCATGGCCCCTGCCAAGGGTCTTCCAGGAAAGGATACAACTCCAGGAGTCGACTTGCAATTGTTGCTGCATCTCCGCTGGGTCCAGGGA
>NW_021616616.1:0-333 GCF_004785775.1 Grammomys surdaster
TAACGTTTCTCTCCAGTATGTGTTCTTTTATAACTCTGAATATTACTTTTATGTGTAAAGGCTTTACTACACTGGTTATATTCATAGGGCTTCCCTCCAGTATGCATTTTATTAAGTCTTTAAAGACTACTGTTGTAGGCAAAGGCTTTACCACAGTGGTTACATTCATTGGGCTTCCCTCCAGTATGTCTTCTTTTATGTCTTTGAAGAGTACTGTGATGGGCAAAGGATTTATCACTCATAGGGTATGTGTTCTTTTATGTCTTTGAAGATTACTGTTCCGTGCAAAGGCTTTACCACATTGTTTACATTCATAGGGCTTCTCTCCAGTAT
>NW_021616616.1:343-1375 GCF_004785775.1 Grammomys surdaster
AGATGGCTATGGCATGCAAAGGCTTCACCACATGTGTTACAATCACAGGGTTTCTCTCCTGTTTTTGTTCTCCTATGCATTTCAAGACCACTCTCATATACAAAGGCTCCAGTAAGCATTCTTTTATGTATCAGAGGATGACTGTGACTTGAAAACACTTCATTACATTGGACACTTTTATAGGTTTTCTCTCCAGTGTGAATTCTTTCTTCCCTTTGAAGATGCCTGTGACATACAAAATCTTGATCACTTTGCATATATTTAGAAATTTTATCTACAATATAAATTCTTCCACACCTGTGTATGTGATTGGCCCTTTTGGAAGTTTTACCCCATGTATTATATTACTGAATATTTTTATATGTATGAATCACTTTTACAGTGTTTTCTAAATGTAATGAGAAATCAGATATAACAGGGTTTCATCATTTTGTTTATGTCCATGGTGTTCTCGTTTATTATGGGTTCCATTACATCTTTAAGGATATCTGTTATTGTAAACGTATTTATTTCATGGCTCACATTCATAGCAATCTTTTCTCATATGTTTTTTTAAAAAATATATTTAAGAAACCGTGAAAGAACTCACAGCTTTTAAACAATGACTGCAGCAGGCAGTGGTGGCAGATATCTTTAATCCCTGCACATGTAAGGCAGAGGCAGGTGGATTTCTGAGTTCAAGGCCAGCCTGGTCTACAGAGCGAGTTCCAGGACAGCCAGGGCTATACAGAGAAACCCTGTATTGAAAAACTAAAAAAAAGAAAAGAAAAGGAAATCATATCAAGTTCAACAAATCTACTCAAAGTGGGAATAATAACTTATCATCTAAATGTTCTGGGAGAGAGAGAAGTACAGGGTTTCTACCAATATCTTTAAATAATTGGGCCGGGCAGTGGTGGTGCACGCCTTTAATCCCAGCACTTGGGAGGCAGAGGCAGGCGGATTTCTGAGTTCGAGGCCAGCCTGGTCTACAGAGGGAGTTCCAGGAGAGCCAGGGCTACACAGAGAAACCCTGTCTCGAAAAACCAAAAA
>NW_021616617.1:0-25912 GCF_004785775.1 Grammomys surdaster
TATCCTTCAGGAAAGTTCTTCTGTTTAGCTTTACTCCTGGCAATTCCGGAGATTTTGAAGTTGGTACTGTTTGGAATTTTTACTTTTGTAAAAATTTGGACCAGTACATTTATATTTTTGCACCAACTCAAAAGTGCTGACAATATCATAGACAAATGAAATTGCTGGGAATCCCATGCCACTTTGCAAACACATAGCTTGCTTGCACTATTAAGTATATAGTATGTATTTCCAACAGTTTAACATTTTGAATAGGTCATAAAATATGTTTATACATATTTTAAAATGAAAAGTCATATCATATATTTACAGATATTGACATCATTATAACTTTCTTTTCTTTTTTTCAGTGCTGAGTCTTGACCCTGGAGCATGCCAAAAATAAATGCCTACTGACCATGTCTGGAGCCCTCACCATGCATCCTACATCATGTAGTTACATGGGTTTTCTGTCTACATGTATGTTATCATATGTTGTTGGATGATCTGTAATATATTGTATGTCTTATAAATTTTATTTTTTAGCTCTATATGCTGTTTATAATATATTTAATTAATTATTTTATTTATTCACATCCAAAATGTTGCCATTCCTCCTGGTCCCCCTTGCTCTGTTCTTCACTCTACCCTCCTTTCCCTTCCTTTTGAGCAGGTGTCCCCCCTGACATCATGTTTTCTGGTACATCAAGTCTCTACAGAATTAGTCGCATCCTCTCCCACTCAGGCCAGATAAGGCAGTCAGCCCTGTGCCACATAGTGCCAGGTACCCCAGAATAGCCCCTGTATGCACTTTGGTTGGTGGCTTAGTCTCTAGGAGCCCCTGGGGTCCAAGTTAGGGGATGCTGTTGATCTTACTATGGTTGCCATCCCCTATGTCCCCTTCAATCCTTCCCTTAATTCTTCCATAAGCGTCCCAGACCTCAGACCAATGGTTGGCTATAAGTATCTGCATCTGTCTCAGTTAGTTGCTAGTACAACGTTTCAGAGGACAGCCATGCTAGGCTCCTACATCCCATGTTGGACCCGTCACTGGTCAGCCATTCCTTAACTCTTTGCTCCATTTCTGCCCCTGCATTTCTATTTGATATGGACAATTCTGGGTCAAAAATTTTGAAGGCAGATTGGTGCCCTCATTCCTGCACTGGGGGCCCCATCTAACTACTGGAGGTGGACTCTTCAGGTTCCATCTCCCCAGTGTTGGGCATTGCAGCTAAGGTTACCCACGCTGAGTATTGGGCGTTGCTCACATCTCAGGTCTCTGGGACTTTCTGGAGGTTCTTCCCACTGCCCATCCCCACCCCTTCTAGCTACATATTTCTATTCATTCTCCTGGCCCTCAGGGCTTCTCTCCTGTCTCACCCATAAATTCCTCCCTCTGCCTGTCATGATTTCTCTGTTCCCCTTTCTAAGTGGGATTGAAGCATCCTCCCTTGGGCCTTCCTTCTTGTCAAACTTCTTTCAGTCTTTGGGTAGTATCATGGGTATTTCTGTACTTTTTGACTAATATCTACTTATCAGTGACTACATATCATGCATGTTCTTTTTGATCTGGGTTACCTCATTCAGGATGATATTTTCTAGTTCCATCTGTCTGCCCGCAATACTCATGACGCCCTCATTTTTAACAGCTAAGTAGTATTTCATAGGTCAAATGAACCATGTTTTCTATATTTGTTGATTTGGGACAATTGGGTTGGTTCTAGTTTCTTGCTATTATAAATAAGGTTGCAATGAACATAGTGGAGCATGTGTCTTTGTGGGATGGTGGAGCATCTTTTGGGTATATGCCCAGGAGTGGTATAGCTGGGGCTTCTGGTAGTACAATTTCTAATTCTCAGAGGGACCTATAGATTAATTTTCAGAGAGATTATACCAATTTGGAATCTCACACACAGTCGATGAGTGTTTCTCTTTCTCCATATCCTCACCAGCATTTGCTATAACTTAAGTTTATGATCTTAGCAATTCTGATTGTTATAAGGTGGAATCTCAGGGTTGCTTTGATTTGCGTTTCCCTGATGACAAAGAATGTTGAACTTTTTTTTAAGTGTTTCTCGTTCATTTGAGATTCCTCTGTTGAGAATTCAATTTAAAATTTTTCACATTTATTTAGTGTGTGGATGGGTGTGTGCCTGTGTTTCTGCATGTTGTTCACATGCAATGACATATGAATAGATGTTCCAATCAACTTGTGAGCTTCATGCTCTCTTTATACCGCTTTGGTTCTGAAACTTTAACTTGGTGGTCTGGCTTGGCATTCCAGCGCTTATATACCTGACTCACCTCAGCTTTCAAATTTTAAAGTCAGACAATGAGGTGGTTGGTGCATTGCTTAGTATGTAAAGCTCCCAGATATCAAGTGTAAATGCCCTGAGTTACATTCCTGGAACCCAGTTTATAGAAGATGAGGACAGATTTCTACAGATTTATCTCTGACCTCCTCATAATGACCATTGCAGTGTGATACACACACACACACACACACACACACACACACCCTATAATAAAAATAAAATCAGTTAATGTCCGTATTATTTACATGCAGTTACATTTTTCTTTTCTTTTAAACAGATTCCCCAATTTAGCAATTGTATCTTCTCTCATCCACTAAAATTAAGATTCAGAGATATTCATTACCTCCAGAAGTCCCATGCCCCTTTGCTGTCATGAAAGCATGCCCTCACTGTAAGGCCTTCCCAAACTTTGTCATCACACTGTTTCCCTGTTAAGTTCAAGTCTTTTGTTCTTTTTTTTATTTTTGTTTTTGTTTTTTAAAGGGCCCACCGGGATTTTTTATACAGTTTAGTAGAAGTGATACCAACATAGGGAAGCTGATGTTGAGGTATTACAGGTCCACAGTTGTGTGCCTAGCACTTGGGACATGGAAGCTGCTGAATAAGGAATTTGAGACAAGCCTCAACTACAAAGAGTTCAAGGCCAGCCTGAAATACATGAGACCCTATCTCAAGAAAAATAAATAAGTGAATAAATAAATAAATAAATAAATAAATAAATAAATAAAAGAGGATGGGTGTGGGTGGCAAGTGATGTTCCAGTTTGGAAGCTTCCATCCATGTCTACCTGTATATCCCAGTTCAGTGGCTGCCAAAGACAGAGGGGTTGAGTAGGGTACTTAGTCATAAGGAACACTTGTGGATAGCCAGCAGATGGGAACAGGGTTTCACTTCTTCACAAACTGAATGACATCTTCATCTTCCATTATATGGTCTTTACCCACTTTCTGAGAATTATGTTTCACACCTGGGACAATCTGAAACTAGTGAGAATTAACAGCAAACCCAAAAGCCAGATACCAGTTTACACATCTCCAGTAGTACTGCCTTATTCCAGGATCACAGTAGATTTCTTCCTGAAGATTCACAAAAATCTTATCAAAGAATATAAATATATTCTTCAATTCTTACAGTAAATGCACACCCATTATTCTGTCTCTTTCCTTCCTGGTGATACTGGAGATTAACCCATGTTCTCAATATTGGTTTCAAACCAATAAAAATTGTGTTGACATTCTCTTTCTTTGTTGAGCCTTTGGGTGGTTTATGTATCAGGGTGATTGTTGCTTCATAGAATGAGTTTGGCAATGTTCCTTCTCTTAGCAGTTTGTGGAATAATTTGCATAGTGTTGTTATTAATCTTCTTTGAAAGTCTCATAAAATTCTGTACTAAAACTTTCTGCTGCACATGCTTTTGAAGTAGGACCAAATTATTCATTGAATGTCCTCAGTGTCTGCTATTATGTCACCTTTCATGTCTGACTTTGTTACTTCGTGTACTCTCCCTCTCTCCCTTTTAGTAAGTTCAGCTAAGCATTTTTTATGTTGTCAATATTCTCAAGGAACTAGCTCTTGGTTTCATTGAGTCTTGGAATTGTTCCCTTTGTTTCTAATTTATTGATTTCAGCTCTGATTTTGATCATTCCCTTCTGATTACTCCTCTTGGGTATATTTGGTTTTTTTTTTTTATTCTATAGGTTTCAGGTATGTTGTTATGTTGCTATTGTGAGGTCTCTCCATCTTCCTTTATCTGTTGAGGCTTTTTTGTGTCTGAATTTATGACCAGTTTTTTTTGAGAAGGTACAATGAGGTCCAGAGAAACTATATTCTTTTGTGTTAGGATGAAATATTCTGTAGATATCTGTTAGGGCCATTTGATTCATAACCTGTATTGGTTTTATTATTTCTGTTTAGTGTCTGTCTCAATGACTTGCTCATTGTTGAGAGTCAGGTGATGAAGTCTCCTGGGGTATGGTTTGTCATTTAAACTTGTCAATGCTTCTTTTACAAATGTTGGTGCTCTTGCATTTGGGCTTAGATGTTCAGACTTAAGAAATCATCTTCGTGGATTTTTTTTATTTAATGAGTATGCAGTGTCCTTCCAAATACATTTTGACTAATTTTGGCTGAAAGTCTAATTTACTAGATATTAGTATGTGTACTCCAGCTTCTTTCTTGGAAAGAAGTCTGTTTACTTGGAAACCCTTATTTGAGCACTTTACTCTGTGCTAATGTATATTTTTGTTGCTGAGGTCTCTTACTTGTATATAGCAGAATGATGGATCTTGTCCATATACTCACTCTGTTACCCTGTCTTTTTATTGGGTAACTGAATACCCTGATGGTGAGAGAGAATAATGTCCAGTGATTGCTATTTCCTGATATTTTGATACTGGTGTGTTGGTATTGGTTTTGTGCGTGCGTGGGTGCGTGCGTGCATGCATGTGTGTGTGTGTGTGTGTGTGTGTGTTTCTTCATTCAGTTTTACTGATATGAAATTATATCTTGTGTTTTGTTGGGTGTGGAGTCTTATTAACCATGGAAATTTAGGAATATTTGCCATTTTCTGCTACCATTTTACATGGAATTATAAATTGTTTCTTTGGGTTTATCAGTATTTCCCAATTTTCAAATCCTTTCAGCAAGTCAGGGGCACCAGACCAAGGATGAGGGGCCCAATTTTTTCCACATTCTTCTTCCATGGTCTCATCATTACCTGTGTCTTTCTACCTGGTCTCATGAAGGTGACGATAGCCTGTCTTGAAGATAAATCTTAATCCATTGTTTGTAGTTTGGTGGCCTAATGAGTAAGTAAACATATGCCTAGATCTATTATTTTCTTGAAGCCAGGAAATATAATATTTAATGGAAGAAGCTGAGGATAATATTTACATTCTGTCTGGAAATCCATAGCCCAGTGTGCTGCCATCCTGGCTCCATAACTTCTCAGTCTCAAAATCTGTCAGAGTAGCGCAGCTATTAATCTGTATGTAAGCTGATAGATATCTGTAGACAAGAATGGAAAGGCATTTTCTCGAAGGGTAGACGGGTAGAAGTAAGTAAGCACACACAGTGATACTAGGGAAGATCTAAACTAGCCCTAGGCTATCTTCTCACCTCCTAGCCTGGAACCCTACTGGCATCCCATTCCAGTGTGGGCTTATATACAGTGATACATGTCTGAGGCAGGGCCCTGGGTTCTCTATCCTGTTCTTTTTTGTTTTCTGCTGCTAGGATTCTCACAAAGGGAAAGTACTGCCTGATCATTTCTCTGGACTTCTTCTTTTTGCTGGGCTTCTTGCAACATGAGATCATGGAAGATGATAGAGGAGAGTATTGGTGGGCAGACATATTGACAAATGTTCTTGGGCTTTGGGGGTGTGAGGAAAATGGGGTAGGACCTGACTGCCTTTTTAATTCACCTTTATATTTTCATTGCCATATATATCATATCCTATCTGCCCTTCCCTTTCAGGGACAAAGAATAGGCTTCTTCAACCCCTCATCCTCATGGTTCTTTTTTTTTTTTTTTTTTGTTCCTTCCCTACCTCCTCTCCTGTTTTCCTTGATAATGAAACACTGTTGCTTCCTACAGCTTCCTTGTGTATGGACCTAAATTAATATATGAAATGGGGCAAAGAAGGTCCTTGATATCAACAACAATGAAGTGATGGGAAGGGTTGGTCTGGCCATGGGTGATTGGCTCAGGTACCCAGCACCAGAACTTTCACCTTATTTCTCAAAAGTTTGAACATTTCCAGTATATGACATGGGGAACCTTCTGGATCTCAGGCCATCTCTTCACTGGATCCAAGATCATGAGCCTCCTTGTAGGGGTAATCTTTGCCTATTACTTTTTGCTTATTGGTCAGAGCTGCATGCTCAGTTCCTGTCTGATGAGTGAGCCCCTTACACCTGTTTTTGTCTTTTCAGCACTGTCATGTTTCTAGTGTGAGATGGTGAACTCAGAGGGGCTGTGTGAGAAAGAGGATAGTGCCTGTGAGACTGAGAGTGACCAGCAGGGTGCCATGGTGGAGATGTCTACAGGTGTGTATGCCTTGGATGCCTCAGGGTCACCCATCTTCCTCATGAGGAATACAGTTTTTTGCACAATGTTGAAGACAAAATCAGAGAATCTATGAGGACCTGCTCCTCTGCAAAGATGAACAGACTCCTCTGATTCCTGTAGTTGTTGCTACTGACTGGTGCTCAGACCAACAGATTTCTGAGAAATATGTTTTGTGAGGAGTCTCTTGGGGGTGCTCAAGGGCATTCTCATAATCATACCCAGGAATGAAAAGAACTCTAAAAGTTCCACTCAGCACATTAGGGAAACTGATGTCTGTCTTTGCCCAAATTGGTAGCTGGGGGTGATGGACAAGGGAGTTCACATTGCTATCTCAGTCTCACTAATGGATGTTCCAATGGGAGCCTGATCCTCTTCATTATTGAGTGGTTGGTTTTTTCTATGTATTCATAAGTTTTGGTTCGTTGCTTTTATTTTTTTCTGTCCAGGTTCCAGGATCTAGTACATAATCTGTGAATGTTTTATCCTGTCCATCAATCTGACCTTTACAGAAAAATACATCCCTGTGAAAAACACATCCTGCAAAAACACACCATTCTGTCACCAGCCTTAGTAGGCTAATCCTTTCTTGGGATGTTCTATTGAAGGTGAGTACTCACCCCTTCCATATACTCTTTTAGGAAACACTGGGCCATCTATTCCCAGAACTGTGTGAGCCCTGACACTTGCTGTGGAGAGAGAGCTGCTCTCTACTTTCCAAATCCTTTAGCATGCCACTTTGCTTAAATTCTGTTTTTCCCCTCCTCTTTCTCCATCCTTCCAGGACTTACTGACAAATTACATGCTCTCTTCAGTGTTACATTTTATGAACAAGTGTGCCCCTACTGATAACACGTCAGTTAGGGACGTATCCTGTACAGGAGACTATGCCACACCTAACACCTACTTTTAATGAAGCTTCTTTTAGTGATACCTTTTCTGCCAGGCTAGTAATTCTATCATACACTGCAGAAACATGACTTGTTTCCATGTTCAGGTACATAGTTCAGAGCTTTTATAATCATGAATGTCATAACATTTATTTAGATATGTCTCAGTCAGGATTTCTACTCCTGAACAAACATCATGACCAAGAAGCAAGTTGGGGAGGAAAGGGTTTATTCAGCTTACACTTCCACATTGCTGTTCATCACCAAAGGAAGTCAGGATTGGAAATCAAGCAGGGCAGGATGCAGGGACTGATGCAGAGGCCCTGAAGGGATGCGACTTACTGGCTTGCTTCTTCTGCCTTGCTCAGCTTGCTTTCTTATAGAACCCAAGACTACCAGCCCAGGGACGGCACCACCCACATGGGCCCTTGCCTCTTAATCACTAATTGAGAAAATGCCTTACAGCTGGATCTCATGGAGGCATTTTTCTCAACTGAAGTTCCTTTCTCCATGATAACTCCAGCCTGTAGCAAGATGACACACAAAACCACCAGTACAACATGTAAGTATAAATATTTATATACTTTTAGCAATAAAAAATCTGTTTGCAGACATGTCTGGAGCCCTGTACACTGCTTTCTACAGTATATACTTTAGCTGTCTTTTATTCTCCAACACATATTACCATAGTTTAGGATGTTGGGTAATGCACTATGTACTTTACAAAGTTTATTCCACTAGATATTTTGCTTACCTGATTTCCAGACTAGGGTGGTCAGTGGTTTCCTAGTTAGAGGTTGCCTTCAGGTCTTGGTAGCAGACACAAAAGGTGGAGGAATAAAGTAAATCTGGGTCTGCAATGAGAATCTGTAGCATCCTCAAGAAAGGGATGTAAAGTGAAAGGACATGCCCCTGCTCATGGTCTGCTACAAGGATAGGGATGAAATTCTAAAATACTCCTAGAGGAAGTTTCTATATCAACTCTCCCAAAGTTCAAATAACATTGTAGAAGAGCAGGCAGAATTAATAGAAGAGCTGAAGAATGGGCAAAAGAGCCATGGAGTGATGTCTACTGCACAGGTCCTGGCAATAGCACTTGTGGACTCAATGGAGCTATGGTTTTGGAAGTGGATGTGGTCTAGATCATTCTTTATATGAATACAGTTAAAAATTATTAAAATTATTAAAAAGTAAAATTGTCTTTCTCCCCTTGCTGAGAACTTGGTATTTTTCTTATAATGTAGACATATTTAGTTCCATAATTTATTGTGTCAAATACTTATACCTGTTTTCTAAACTATTATTTGGAATGTCTAGGGCTCATAATATATACATATTTAACTTAGCACAATTTGCTATCAAAAACTATAATACAGAAAGCTAAAAGCCTTATGAAGTATATGTCAAAATCCTCCTTTCTAGTCTTTGCATAATTCTCTTCATTTTGCTTTTGTATATTCCACAAATACTAAAATATATAAGTAAGTATATTTTAAAAACACATTACTATTAACTTCCAGAGCAATACAAAATTAGGAAAACAGTGGTGTGTGTAGGTGTGTCTCTGTGTGTGTGTGTGTGTGTGTGTGTGTGTAGTATAGTATCTTTTTTCTATCTCTCCATTGCTTCCTACATAGCAGAGACTCAGATGAATGTTCTGTGCTAGTTTCTGTCTTTGATTATCAACAATAAATTGCCCTGTTCTCTTTATCTTTCATTACTTTTCAGAAACTTGAAGATGTTTCTGTAATTTTCAGTATTTGTTTTACTTTGGATGCTTTCTGATTTTCTGAATTTGTGTTCCACATTTTCATTTTTGCAGTCAATTATGGCTATTCATTTATTATTATTATTATTATTATTATTAATTTATTTTTCTTTTTTTTACACTCCAGATTTTATTCCCCTCCTGGTCCACACTCCAACTGTTCCACATCCCTTTCCTCCTTCTTGCTCCCTTGTCTCCATGAGGATGTCACCCCAGCCCCCCAACCCAACAGACCTCCAAACTCCCTGGGGCCTCCAGTCTCTTGAGGGTTAGGTGCTTCTTCTCTGACTGAACCCAGTCCCAGAAGTCCTATGCTCTATATGTGTTGGGGCCTCATATCAGCTGGTGTATGCTGCCTGGTTGGTGATCCAGTATCTGAGAGATCTCAGGAGTCCAGGTTAATTGATACTGCTGGTCCTCCTACAGGGTTGTCCTCCTCCTCACCTTCTTCCAGTTTTTCCCTAATTCAACAACAGGGGACAGTAGCTTCTGTTCATTGGTTGGGTGCAAATATCTGCATCTGACTCTTTCAGCTGCCTGTTGGTTCTTTCATAGGGCAGTCTAGGTAGATCCCTTTTTGTGAACACTCCATAGCCTCAGTAATAGTGTCCAGCCTGGGGGCCTCCCCTTGAGCTAAATACCGCTTTAGGCTTGTCACTGGACCTTCTTTTCCTCAGGCTCTTCTCCATTTCCATCCCTACATTGGAATATACCCAAAAGATGCCCACCATACCCCAGAGGCATGTGTTCCACTATGTTCATAGTGTCCTTTTTTTGTGATAGCTGGAAACAACCCAGGTGTCCCATGGCAGAAGAATGAATACAGAACGTGTGGTTCACTTACACAATGGAATACTACTCAGCTATTAAGAACGAGGACATCCTGAGTCTTGTAGGCAGATGGATGGAACTAGAAAATATCATCCTGAGTGAGATAACTCAGAACCAAAAGGTAATGCATGATATGTACTCACTAATAAATGGATATTAGCCAAAAGAAAAAAAGTACAGAATACCCAAGACACAGTCCTACAGTCCACAGAACTCAAAATGGTCAGTAAGCTGAAGAGCCCAAGTAAGAACTCCTCAGTCCCACTTGGGAGGAAGAAGAAAGCAACCACAAGGGTGAAGGGAGGGAAGAAACATGGAGGGAAAGGAGCCTGGGGAGGGGAACATGATGTGGTATTGGGTGGGGAAAAAGGACTGAACCCCTGAGGGCCAGAAGAAAGACTAGAAACAGCCAACCTCAGTAGGTAGGAGGTTCAGGGTTCAGAATGTACCAGAGACTTGGGAGGGGAGATACTCTCAGGAATCAAAGGGAGGGACCCTAGATGAAATGTCCTACAGTGGAGAGAGGGAACTTGTAAGGCCTACCTCCAGCAGAAGACAGGGCATTGAGTTAGGGATGTGGTTGCTATCCTACAGTCAAAACTCTGACCCATAATTGTTCCTGTCTGAAAGTAGGAACAATTATTAATTTTTAAACAAATTGTCTGATCATTTTTTTTACTGTACCATAAGACCAACCATATATGTTTAATGTTAATAAGATTAATATGTTTGGTCTTTGTCCCAGTCAAAAAATTCTGTGTGCTTGTTCCTGCTTATTTTACTTGGCTTATTATTGTTACTGTTTAGGGGTTGAGGAGTTTCTATCTGTGTAGATACTTGGTTAATTATTATGTCAGGCTTTCATATATCCCATTCTGACCATCAGCTTGTTATGTCCTCAAAGATGACATTGGATTTGGATGTTCTAGGATTCAAATATCTATTGTGTCTACTAAAGGTATATGTCACTATGTAAATTTATGTGAAGTTTGTCATTGAACTCAGGGTTTTGGACATGCTAAACAAACATGATCCCATGTGAGCTATACTCTGAAGCCCATATTGATGAATATTGATGTTAAATTCACTTGCCACCAGAGAATCAATGCTTTCTTCAAAACAAACAACATTAACTCAAAGCCTTCTAATATTGAGTTCATGTTTCTTTCATATAGAAATATTGTCAATTAAGAGTGTTTGTATAGCAATAACCAGGCTTCAGCCTGAAATGTCTATGACCTCAGGTAGGGACTAACAAATCTCTTGAATATATTTGGGAAATATCACAAAGAATACTGTTAACTTATGTTTACAGGCTAAAATTTCTCAATTTCCTTCATCTCCGTGGTCTAGAGTTCTAGTAAGTGTAATTAAGAATCATCCTGTGATCTCACTTAAGATTCTTAGAACCTCTTCAATATATTATCTTCAAGTCAGGCGCAGGGGTAAGAGCTGTTATTTGGGTAACTTTAAATCAAATTGAAAGAGTTTATGAGTGAATTTCTACAACATAAAAGTATCAACAGTCCTATATAATTTTTATTTCCATTTTAGCATGAAGTATCATAATACAGAGAAAGGCAGAACAGATGGAAATTGAGAAATTCAAAACAGTGTTTCACTGAATAGGGACTCCGGGTGAATTTGTCATTGCTTTTGTTCCTTCTAAGGTGAAACTGTCTTTATTTGTGGAAAGATCCAAAGAAACTGTCAATCAGTTTTAAGTTTTCTAACCAGAAAAGTCTACTTAAATATCCTACACTAAATTCCTTTCAGTGTTTCATATTAAAGCTGTCTCTGAGTTGGGTTCTTCAAAAAGGAATTCTCTCAGGACAGACTGGGGGGCAAAGTTCCACTTAGTCCTATACAGTAATCTGAAGAGTTCTGGGTCTTTATCTAGTCTTCCATTTAAGTACCTCACCTCTCTCTCTCTCTCTCTCTCTCTCTCTCTCTCTCTCTCTCTCTCTCTTTGTGTGTTATTCAGAGAGATAGACTAAATATTAGAAATTGTACTTATATAAAGTTTTCTAGAGTGCAGGAAACTTGGCCACAGACAAAATCTAGTTTCCAGGTGGCCATTCAAATTGATTTCCACCCCCAGAGGAATGGAGATAAGCAATCACATTTCTATCACATTTCTTTGGAAATTCCTGAAACAGCCTTAGGTTATAGGGACTAGAGCAGCCTGGGATGACTAGTGTGACTTGACATTTCCTGGTTGCACATATTAAAATAGAAGGCTTATGTTGTATAAATGGGCTCATTAAAGGACTATCTGGATTAACTATATTTACAATGAATTAACTAAAAACATTAATTCCTAAAGGTGGCTAAGAACCTCATACCTTTAAACATTGTTCACACTATAGTTTACTACAGTGTTAAATGCTTAGAATTTTTCATATAAGACAAAGCTGTTATGTGGGTTTACCAATGTAATAATGAGAGAAAAATGTGAGAAACTCAAGACTACATATCATTTGGGTGGTATAATAAAGAATTAATTTATCATTTTTTCACATCTTTTCTAGTTTTCTTTCTATTGCTGTGACAAACACCATAGCCAAATGGAACTTGAGTAAGGTAAAGACTTATTTCAGCCTACATTTCCAGACCACAGTCTATCCTTGAAGGAATTGAGAGCAAGGACTAAAGAACTGAAGCAGAAATCATGGAGGAACACCATTTCCTGGTTCACTCGATCATTTCTCTTTGCTACATTTTTTCCTGTCTAAGGTTGATACTGTTCGTGTTGGACTGTGTCCTCCTACATCAATTGGCCAACATCAACTCACAGTCAGGACCGTGGGCCAATATGATTCAGGCAATTTTTCAATTGAGATTCCCTTTTCTAGGGTATGTCAAGTTGGCAATAAAAATCTAACTAGGGCATCTGATATGTGTTAAGGAAACCTATTAACTCTTAAAACTCTAACGACGGTGCTGGAAGTTTCTTGACTCATCAGCAGAACAGGAAAACCAGACCCTCAATGAAAGGCTGTTTTTCTTTCTCAGACTTTCCCCCAAGATCTTTAAATCTCCTATCTTGATATCCTATGGTAGGAGAATGACCCTGGCCTGTATGGGAAGCAAGCATAAATGTGCTATTTGTGTTTACTACTGTTTTATTGAACTACACAAGATATACATAGGCATATATACCAATTCCATGAACACAGAATTTTAAATCGTTGATGTATCAGGTTGAGACATGTAGTTTCCTTCTGTACTGAAAATCAGAGTACAGTGTGTAACACCCTTCTGGTGTATTGGCCGCCAGATATTAGGATTGAATCTCACATCCATGAGTTCCCATTTGAAAGTTGTTGAGGAAAGTGCAGCAAACACTAAAACTTCAAGTTCCTGGAAGTAAAGAGCAATGATCAAACAGATTCTCTGTGCTTTGGTTTTGGTGGTTTTGATTTTGTTGTTGTTATTGTTGTTGTAGTTGTCGTTGTTCTTAAAAGACCAAACCCAACCGGGAAGTGGTGGTGCATGCCTTTAATCCCAGCACTTGGGAGGCAGAGGCAGGCAGATTTCTGAGTTTGAGGCCAGGCTGGTCTACAGAGTGAGTGTCAGGACAGCCAGGGCTACACAGAGAAACCCTGTCTGGAAATTAAAAGAAAAAAAGACCAAACCCAGACACTATTGCTAATATTAAAAAGTGCTTGCCAACAGGAGCTTGGTATAGCTGTCTGTTGAGAGGATCTACCAGAGTCAATACAGAAGCTGTTGATACATGCATTCAAACATAGGATGGAGGTTGGGGACCCTGATAAAAATGTAAGGGCAAGGACAGAAGGAACTGAAGGGTTTTGCAACCCCATAGGAAGAACAAGAATATCACCCAACCAGACTCCCACCCCCCTCCAAAGCTCTCAGTAACAACAACCAAAGAGTACACATGGGGGCACCTGGCTCCAGCTGGATATGTGCAGAGGAATGCTTTATCTGACATCAATTGAGGGGAGCTCTTCAATCTGGTTGAGGCTGGATAACCAAGCTTAGGAGAATGCTAGGATACTGAGGAGGGAGTGGGTGAGTGGGTAGGGGAACATCCTCATAAAGGCAAGGAGGAGGGAAGGCGTAGGGGTTTTGTGGAGGAGAAACTTGGAAAGGGGATAACATTTGAAATATAAATAAATAAAATAACCAATTTTTAAAGGTAAAAAGTAAATAAAAATGGAAAAAAAACTTATTTCAGTTTGGTATTCTTAAATGGAAGAGCAGAGGTGTATGGATACTGGGAGTGTCAGACCTCATCTAGAGATTCAAAGATCACCAGTGCTCAAGATTTCCCAGAACATACTTTCCACAGAGTACCTGAAGGAAATTTTCCTTCTGGCCAGCAGATTGACTGCAGTCTCCTGAAAAGACCTGGGACCACCAGGGAGTCAACTAACTCTGACTCAGTTGTCCCTGAATTTAAGATTTACCGTAATGGATGCTTTTCAGATGATGTGTTCTACCACAATCAAGTTAGTAAAAATCTGCGGTATCTAGGCTCCCCCCTGGCAAAATTCTCAGTCTATTTCCTGGTGTCCCCTTCTAACCTAGGCTACAATATAAACCTGCCTTGCTGATTTGGGTCCTGAGCACACTGTCCACTCCTCGGATGCTTTCTGCTCTGCAGGTCAATCTCACTGCAATGGGAAAGCACATCTTGCTGCTCCTGCTGGGCCTGTCTTTGCTGGTGAGCTCCCTGCAAGGTAAGATCCTGGCAGATGGTAGTGTTTGGTACTGGTGGACAGACACACTGATGCTACAGACTAGGGGACACTGGGGATGTGAGGAACAGGAAATAGGATAACAGAACCGACCCTGCTTCAGTCCTGTATCCATATTGACATCCTCCCGTTGCTTCTGCTGTGCACACTCATAGACACTTTCCTGTCCTTCTCTCTGTACTTTCTGCATCTCCTTGCCACTCTGTTCTCCTCTCGACCTTCTTCCACATCCATTCTGTAAAATACTTAAGCATCTTCAGTTCCTCAAGTTTACATGCAAATTGGCCTGAATTTACATTGGAAGTGAGAAAGGAAGGTCATTACCACGATGAAAACAATACATTTATCCAATCAGTGTGATAGAACACTGAGGTTTAAAAATTCCTGTGAGGATTTCCTGTAGGAGAGACGCTTCCTTTGCAGTGTGTGCCAATGAATACAATCATGTCTGACAATGTCAGACTTGGGTCCCTTTCTGTCATCTCTATCTTAAGAGGCCTCAGAAACATAATGCTGTGTGTTCATTAGGCACCCCACATCAGAGCTTTGATTTCTCATTCTGATAACTTGGCCCATTCTCATGGTATGAGGTTGGGGAACCTTCCATCTCTTCTCCAACCTTTCCTTTTCAGAGTCTTGTGACATGACCCTTCATGAAAGTGTTAGCTCAGCATACATCCAACTCTTTTCCTGGCTATTGCTTATTTATTTCCCAGAGCCACAAGCTCAGCTCACAATGGTGCTTGAGTTTGGAACCTGAATGAGACCCTGGCACTGGATTTTGTCTTTTCAGCTTTGACATGTTTCACGTGTGCTAAGATCAATTCTCGAGGAATTTGTGAGCATGGAGAAGGTTGTTGTCAGGCTAAACCTGGTCAGAAGTGTGCCTCCCTCGTATCCTTCAAAGGTATGTAAGGTCTGGGATCTCTGAGAGTCATCTTGCTTGCCCTACAGTGATGAATCCATCCCCAGAATGCTGATGATAAATGCAGAGACCGAAGGAAGATGTCTTGGTCTGTAAGAATAGAAGGAAAGGCCCTTTGGCTTCGGGTAATGGCTGCCACTGACTGTTGGTCAGACCAACAAAAAAATAATGAAGAAAAAAATGTTTTGAAAGGTGTCTGGGTGATCATCAGGGATTTCTGTGTAAAAATACAATCTGATATGATAGGAATTGGATTCTAAAATTCCATTCAGCACTTTTGGGAATGGAGGTCCACCTGTGGATTAGGTTAGGATTTGAGGGATAGTATCCCTGAGAGGCCACCTCAGCTATGCTTGTATTTCAGATGTACCTTCCATCTGACTCTTTACTGACTCACCAACTCTTTCCACTGATGTTTACACTTTGCCTCTTTACTTTCCTCCTCTCCAGATGGCAAAATTCAGTTTGGAAACCAGAGATGTGCTGACGTTTGCTACCGTGGGTCTGTTCCGTTCGGAAATCACACAGTAAAAATGAAGTGTTGCGACAATAGGTCTTTCTGCAATAAAATACATGTCTGAACTTAATTTCACTGTTGGATTTCAGGTGAGCCCCTACTTCTTGTCCGTGATCATGTAACCTCATAACCCTGGGAAGTCAGTTGTCAGCATTGTGCAAACAACACTTGTATGCACTTAGCATTGGCTCTTGATAGTTCAACAGTTCAACCTGCTTCCCACCACCCCTGGTGCTCCCTCATTCTTACATCATGGTTCCCTTCCCTTTTCCATTATATCACTCCTACACAAGGCACATATGACACAAGTTCCTACTTTTACTTTCTATGCTAATTCAACAAACATTCTGTCTGATGAACACAGCACTGGGCACTGTTCACTGATTTATTAAAAGTATTGAATATGACAGCCCTGACACCTCCCCTCTATGAAGATTCTGTTTCTGCCAGGGTGGTCATATAAGCATAACTCTCATGTCTTCAATCCAATCCATAGACTTATGAGTATATTTTTGATAATGTCTCACTGCTGTGACCTTAACAAAATGATGGTTGGGAGAAAGGGTCCTTTTGCTTCTGGTAATGGCTACCACTGACTGTTGCTCAGACCAGAAAACAAATTATGAAGAAAAAAATTGTTTTGAAAGGCTTCTGGGTGATCTTCAAGGAATTTCTGGGTGAATATATAGTCTAAAATGGTAGGGATTGGATTCTAAAATTCCATTCAGCACTTTTGGGAATGGAGGCCCACCTGTGGATTAGGTTAGGATTTGAAGGATAGTGTCTCTGAGAGGCCGCTTCATTTATGCTTGTATTTCAGATGTACCTTCCATCTGACTCTTTACTGACTCACCAACTCTTTCCACAGATGTTTACATTTTGCCTCTTTACTTTCTTCCTCTCCAGGTGGCAAAATTTAGTTTGGAAACCAGAGATGTGCTGACGTTTGCTTCACTGGGACTGTTAGGAATGGAGATAAGACAGTAAAAATGAATTCTTGCAACAAGAAGTCTTTCTGCAATAAACTATAAGTCTGATACTTAATTGAACTGTTGGATTTTATGTGAGCCCCTACTCCTTCCTTTTGCTCCTGGAACCTCATAATCCTGGACAGTCTGTTGCCATCGCTGTGCAAACCTAACATCTGCATGCACTTAGCATTACTTGTTGATACTTCAACAATTAAGGCTAAAGAGATGCCCCCTGATTCCCACCACCCCTGGTGCTCCCTCATTCTCACATCATGGTTTTCTTCCCTTTTTAACCTATGTTCCTACAACACAATTGACATATGGAAAAAGTTCTTATTTTTAGTCTATTTAAACTAATTGCACAAACACATTCTGTCCAATGAACATAGCACTGGGAACTTAGCATTGATTTTTTTTTAAAGTACTGAATATGACAGCCCTGACACCTGCCTTCTATGAAGATTCTGTTTCTGCCAGGGTGGTCAAATAACTATAACTTCCATGTCTTTCATCTAATCCATAGACTTAGGAGTATTTTGTAGGTAGCGTCTTGCTGCTGTGACCTTAACAAAATGAGGATTGGGAGCAAGGATTTATTAAGCTCATGAGATGAGAGGTTTTATACCTCTTAATGGGAGGCTGTATTAGAACAGAGGTAGTCAACTCTTGGCCTTCAGGAAGCTGGGTACAATGAGAAGGGACAAGGCCAGGAATCAACAACCATAGGTTCACCCTCATTGGCTTACTTCCACCAAGCAGGATATACCTCTCTCAATAACCTATGGAAATTTCAAATGCATTAATGAATTAAGTCAATAGGTTAGGTCAATCATATCTATCCCATCTCTGGAAATGGGCTCATAGGCACAACCAGATTTGTATTTGATGGATCAGACATTCTCACTTCCATCTAGTGACTAGAATCAGATATCACAGGCTGAGAGTGCTCCTGTGTAGCAGGATACATATTCTGCTACATTGTATTCTCAGTGGAGCTCAGTGATTAGGCAGTAAAAGAGGAGATGGAGCTGAGAGAGAAAAAGAGGAAGGGGAGGGGAGAAAAAGAGGAAGAGTAGGGGACAAATAGAGGAAGGGGGGAGAAGGAGGAGGCTATTAGCCATGGAGAACCACGGATTCGTTGAAAGCTCTCCTGAGTAGCAACTTTTATCAAAAGGTTAGATATTGGGTAACCACTCTAATTGTGTGAGCATCTTATTGAATGAGCATTTCTAAATATATAAATCCTTTAGATAATCATTAAGATTTAAGAGTCTCATTTCTACCGGGTACAGGGAGGATGGCAGATATTGTCTGGGGTTCCGCCGAGCTTTGTGGATGCAGCGTGGGGGATTGGCAGAGCCATGCCCCATGCTGGTGTCTCATGGGTGCCAGGGCCTGCTCATTTAGCTAGCTGAAGCCACAGTCAGAGCCGAGGAGCAGTGGGAATATGGTAGTTGCCTGGGAACAAGATGGACCAGGCACTGTTTTCTAAATATCACCCTCTACACTCCTGTTCCTGTGTTCATTTCCACTGTGTGGTCACATGCACATGTGCTTCTTTATCCTTCAAGAAAGTTCTATTGTTTAGATTTATTCCTTGTCATTCCATAGATTTTGAAGTTGCTGCTGTTTGAAATGTTTACTTTTGTATTTATACCAGTACGTTTATATTTTGCACAACCTAAAAAGTGAAGACAAAACTGTAGACAAATGAAAATGCTAGGAGTCCCATGCCACACTGCAATCATGTAGCTTGCTTACACTAATAAGTATACAATATATATTTCAAACCTTTTAAAATTTTGAATAAGTCTGCCTTTGGGCTGGGGCAGACACAGAATCGGTCTGCTCCTGTCCTGTGGAGATACTGAATCCTGAGTCATCGAGGAGCCACTGCACTCAGAGCAGCCGGTAAGAACTCCATCTCACTCCCTAAGCCCCAGAGATACATCTGGGAGCCAGGGACACTCAGGACACAGGAGCTACGCAAACCCCACCCCTCCAGAATTCCACTTCCCTTCCGCCCCTGCCTGGTCCTTTGGGCTGGGCAGACACACAGTCGGTCTGCTCCTGTCCTGTGGAGATATTGAATTCTGAGTCATCCTAGAAGAGACACTGCACTCAGAGCAGCCGACACAGAGTCGGTCTGCTACTGTCCTGTGGAGATACTGAATCCTGAGTCATCAAGGAGCCACTGCACTCAGAGAAGCCAAGGAGCCACTGCACTCAGAGCAGAAGGATTTCTAGATCCAAGAGGTGGCCTGAGTCCCAGGAGTTCTTCCACCCAGGAGATTAGGAACATAAGACCACAGAGACATCTGGACTCTGAGGAGCTCTGCAACAAGCAAGATAACTGGAAATACAGACTCCAGTCTTACACAGTGAGGGCAGGTAACACTAGACTTAACCAGATGGCGAAAGGCAAGTGCAAGAACATAAGCAACAGAAACCAAAGTTTCTTGGCATCATCAGTACCCAGTTCTCCCAATATAGCAAGCCCTGAACACCCCATCACACTTGAAAAGCAGGATTCAGAATTAAAAGCACTTCTCATGATGATGATAGAGGATTATAAGAAGGAATTAAGTAACTCCCTTATAGAAATACAGGAGAGTACAAGTAAACAGTAGCCCTTAAAGAGGAATCACAGAAATCCCTTAAAGAAATGCAAGAAAACACAAAGAAGGAATTAAACAAAAACATTCAGGATCTGAAACTGGAAATAGAAACAATAAAGAAAGTTCAAAGGGAGACAACCATGGAGATAGAAAACCTAAGAAAGAGATCAGGAGTCATAGACGCAAGCATCACCAACCGAATACAAGAGATAGAAGAGAGAATCTCAAATGCAGAAGATACGGTGGAAAATATTGACACAGTTGTCAAAGAAAATACAAAATGCAAAAAAACTCCTAACTCAAAACATCCAGGAAATCCAGGACACAATGAGAAGCCAAACCTAAGGCTAATAGGTATAGATGAGAATGAAGATTCCCAACTTAAAGGGCCAGTAAATATCTTCAAGAAAATTATTGAGGAAAACTTCCCTAACCTAAAGAACAAGATGCCCATAAACATACAAGAAGCCTACAGAACACCAAATAGACTAGACCAGAAAAGAAATACCTCCCGTCACATAATAATCAAAACATCAGATGCACAAAACAAAGAAAAAATACTAAAAGGAGTAAGAGAAAAAGGTCAAGTAACGTACAAAGGTAGACCTATAAGAATTACACAAGACTTCTCACCAGAGACTATAAAAGACAGAAGAGCCTGGACTGACATCATACAGACCCTAAGAGAGCACAATTGCCAGCCCAGATTACTATACCCAGCAAAACTCTCAATCAGTATAGATGGTGAAACCAAGATATTCTATGACAAAACCAAATTTGCACAGTATCTTCTCACAAACCCAGCACTTCAAAGGATAGAATAAAAGGGTGGAAAACAATTTTCCAAGCCAATGGTCCCAAGAAACAAGCTGGAGTAGCCATTCTAATATCAAATAAAATCGACTTTCAACCAAAAGTAATCAAAAAAGATAAGGAAGGACACTTCATACTCATCAAAGGAAAAATCTACCAAGGTGAACTCTCAATTCTGAACATCTATGCTCCAAATGCAAGGGCACCTACATACATAAAAGAAACTTTACTAAAGCTCAAAACACATTACACCTCACACAATAATAGTGGGGGATTTCAACACCCCACTCTCAACAATGGACAGATCATGGAAGCAGAAACTAAACCGAGACACTTTGACATTAACAGAAGTTATGGACCAAATGGACTTAACAGACATCTATAGAACATTTCATCCTAAAACAAAAGAATATACATTTTTCTCAGCACCTCATGGTACCTTCTCCAAAATAGACCATATAATTGGTCACAAAACAACCCTCTACAGATACAAAATGATTGAAATAATCCCTTGCATCTTATCAGATCACCACGGAATAAGACTGGTCTTTGATAATGACAAAACCAATGGAAAACCCACGTGCACATGGAAACTGAACGACTCTCTACTCAATGATGAATTGGTCAAGGAAGAAATAAAGAAAGAAATTAAAAACTTTTTAGAATTCAATGAAAATGAGGACACATCATACCAAAACTTGTGGGACTCCATGAAGGCAGTGCTAAGAGGAAAACTCATAGCTCTAAGTGCCTACAAAAAGAAACTGGAAAGAGCACATACTAACAAGTTGACTGCACAACTAAAAGCTCTAGAACAAAAGGAAGCAAATACACCCAGGAGGAGTAGAAGGCAGGAAATAATCAAACTCAGGGCTGAAATCAACCAAATAGAAACAGAAAGAACAATACAAAATATCAATAAAACCAGGAGTTAGTTCTTTGAGAAAATCAATAAGATAGATAAACCATTAGCCAGATTAACCAGAGGGCACAGAGACAGTATCCAAATTAATAAAATCAGAACTGAAAAGGGAGACATAACAACAGAAACTGAAGAAATACAAAAAATCATCAGATCCTACTACAAAGGCCTATACTCAACAAAACTGGAAAACCTGGAAGAAATGGACAATTTCCTAGACAGATACCAGGTCCCAAATTTAAACCAGGAGCAGATAAACCATCTAAATAGTCCCATAACCCCTAGGGAAATAGCAGCAGTCATTAAAAGTCTCCCCACTAAAAAAAGCCCAGGACCAGATGGTTTTAGTGCTGAATTTTATCAGACCTTCAAGGAAGACCTAATACCAATTCTCTTCAAACTATTCCACAAAATAGAAACAGAAGGAACACTACCCAATTCGTTCTATGAAGCTACAATTACACTCATACTCAAACCCCACAAGGACCCGACAAAGAAAGAGAACTTCAGACCAATCTCCCTTATGAACATCGATGCAAAAATACTCAATAAAATTCTAGCAAACCGAATCCAAGACCACATCAAAACAATCATCCATCATGATCAAGTAGGTTTTATCCCAGGAATGCAGGTGGTTCAATATTCAGAAATCCATCAATGTAATCCACTATATAAACAAACTCAAAGAAAAAAACCACATGATCATCTCACTAGATGCTGAGAAAGCATTTGATAAAATTCAACATCCCTTCATGATAAAAGTCTTGGAAAGATCAGGAATTCAAGGCCCCTACCTAAACATAGTAAAGGCAATTTACAGCAAACCAGTAGCCAACATCAAGCTAAATGGAGAGAAACTTGAAGCAATCCCACTAAGATCAGAGACTAGACAAGGCTGCCCACTCTCCCCCTACCTATTCAATATAGTACTGGAAGTCCTAGCCAGAGCAATCAGACAACAAAAAGAAGTCAAACGGATACAAATAGGAAAGGAAGAAGTCAAAATAGTGCTATTTGCAGATGATATGATAGTATACTTAAGTGACCCCCAAACTTCCACCAGAGAACTCCTAAACCTGATAAACAACTTCAGCAAAGTGGCTGGTTATAAAATCAACTCAAACAAATCAGTAGCCTTCCTCTACATGAAAGATAAACAGACTGAAAAAGAAATTAGGGAAATGACACCCTTCACAATAGTTGCAAATAATATGAAATACCTTGGTGTGAATCTAACCAAGCAAGTGAAAGACCTGTACGACAAGAACTTCAAGTCCCTGAAGAAAGAAATCGAAGAAGATCTCAGAAAATGGAAAGATCTCCCATGCTCATGGATTGGCAGGATTAATAAAGTAAAAATGGCCATCTTGCCAAAAGCAATCTACAGATTCAATGCAATCCCCATTAAAATCCCAACTCAATTCTTCACAGAGTTAGAAAAGGAAATTCTCAAATTCATATGGAATAACAAAAAACCCAGGATAGCGAAAACTATTCTCAACAATAAAAGAACCTCTGGGGGAATCACCATTCCTGACCTCAAGCTGTACTACAGAGCAATAGTGATAAAAACTACCTGGTATTGGTACAGAGACAGGCAGGAAGATCAATGGAATAGAATTGAAGACCCAGAAATGAACACACACTCCTATGGTCACTTGATCTTTGACAAAGGAGCTAAAACTGTCCAGTGGAAAAAGGACAGCATTTTCAACAAATGGTGCTGGTTCAACTGGAGGACAACATGTAGAAGAATGAAAATTGATCCATTCTTATCCCCTTGTACAAAGCTCAAGTCTAAGTGGATAAAGGACCTCCACATAAAACCAGATACACTGAAACTAATAGAAGAGAAGGTGGGGAAGACCCTCGAATACTTGGGCACAGGGGAAAAGTTCCTGAACAGAACACCAATGGCATATGCTCTAAGATCAAGAATTGACAAATGGGACTTCATAAAATTGCAAAGTTTCTGTAAGGCAAAGGACACTGTCAATAGGACAAAATGACAACCAACAAATTGGGAAAAGATCTTTACCAATCCTACATCTGATAGAGGGCTAATATCCGATATATACAAAGAACTCAAGAAAGTAGACATCAGACAACCAAATTACACTATTAAAAAATGGGGTATAGAGCTTAACAAAGAATTTTCAATGGAAGAAACTCGAATGGCCGAGAAGCACCTAAAGAAATGTTCAATGTCCTTAGTCATCAGGGAAATGCAAATCAAAACAACTCTGAGATTCCATCTCACACCAGTCAGAATGGCTAAGATTAAGAACTCAGGTGATAGTAGATGCTGGCAAGGGTGTGGAGAAAGAGGAACACTCCTCCATTGTTGGTGGGACTGCAAGATGGTGCAACCACTTTGGAAATCAGTGTGGTGGTTCCTCAGAAAATTGGACATAGCATTACCCGAGGATCCAGCTATACCACTCCTAGGCATATACCCAGAAGATGCTCAAACATATAACAAGGACATATGCTCAACTATGTTCATAGCAGCCTTATTTATAATAGCCAGGAGCTGGAAAGAACCCAGATGTCCTTCAACTGAGGAATGGATTCAAAAAATGTGGTATATTTACACAATGGAGTATTACTCAGCTATTAAAAACAATGAATTTGAGAGGTTCCTAGGTAAATGGATGGAACTAGAAATTATCATCCTGAGTGAAGTAAGCCAATCACAGAAGAACACACATGGTATTCATTCACTGATTATTGGATATTAGCCCAGAACCTTGAAATGCCCAAGATGCAACTCACAGGCCACATGAAGCTCATAAAAAAGGAAGACCAAGTGGGGGTGATTCAGTTCTTCTTAGAAGGAGCAACAAAATACTCAAGGGAGCAAACATGGAGACAAAGTGAGGGACAGAAACTGAAGGACGGGCCATTTGAAGACCTTTCCACCTGAGTATCCACCCCATCCATATGCACTCACCAAAGGTAGATGCTGATGTGGAAGTCAGGAAGTACATGCTGATAAGGGCCTGATATGGATGTCTCCTCAGAGGCCTTCAAGAGTCTGACATATTCAGAGGCAGATGCTCACAACTAGCCATTGAACTGATCATGAGGTTCTCAATGGAGGAGTTAGAGTGAGGACTGAAGGAGCTGAAAGGGTTTGTGACACCATGAGGAGAGCAACAATACCAACCAACCACAGCTCCCAGGGTCCTAACCACCAGCCTGGGAGCACTTATGGAGGGATCCAGGGCTTCAGCTGAATATGTAAGAGTGGAGGGCCCTGCCGGGCACAGGTGGGAGATGAGATCCTTGACCTCATGAAGGCTGGACGCCCCAGGGGGTGGGAATTTTGAGGGTGGGGAAGTGGGAGTGGGGGGGTAGGTAGGGGTTACATCCACAGAGAAGAAGGAGGAGGGGTAAGGGGATGGGGGGTTCCCGGGTGGGTGGGGGATGGGGTAAGGGGATAACATATGAAATGTAAATAAAATATCCAATAAAAAAAAATTGTCAATTCTCGATCTTAGAGCATATGCCATTGGTGTTCTGTTCAGGAACTTTTCCCGTGTGCCCAAGTATTCGAGGTTCTTCCCCACCTTCTCTTCTATTAGTTTCAGTGTATCTGGTTTTATGTGGAGGTCCTTTATCCACTTAGACTTGAGCTTTGTACAGGGAGATAAGAATGGATCAATTTGCATTTTTCTACAGGTTGTTCTCCAGTTGAACCAGCGTCCTGCTACTATTTTCCTTCTAACAGTCTATTCTCATAATTATCTGCATCCCTATGCCATCATCGGCTTCTAGTTTTGGGTTTTTTGTTTGTTTGTTTGTTTGTTTGTTTGTTTGTTTTTTCTTTTTTTGTTCTTTTTATTCGATATTTCATTTATTTACATTTCAGAAGCCATCTCCCTTCCCCCTTCCCCACCACCATTAGTCCCCTATCCCATCCCTCTTACTCCCCTTTTGCCTTTATACTGTTTAAATCACTCACTGTCCCAGAGGAACGGCAACATTTTGAATGTGAATAAACAAAATAATTAATTAAAAATATTATAAACAACATATAGAGCTACTAAATAAAATGTATAAGGCATACAATATATTACAGATCATCCAACAACATATGATAACATACATGTAGACAGAAAACCCATGTAACTACATGATGTAGAATGCATGGTGAGGACTCCAGACATGGTCAGTAGCCATTTACTTTTGGCATGCTCCAGGGTCAAGACTCAGCACTGAAAAAAAGAAAAGAAAGTTATAATGATGTCAATATTTGTAAATATATGATATGACTTTTCATTTTAAAATATGTATAAACATATTTTATGACCTATTCAAAATGTCAAACAGTTGGAAATACATACTATATACTTAATAGTGCAAGCAAGGTATGTGTTTGCAAGGTGGCATGGGATTCCTACCAATTTAATTTGTCTATGATATTGTCAGCGCTTTTGAGTTGGTGCAAAAATATAAATGTACTTGTCCAAATTTTTACAAAAGTAAAAATTCCAAACAGGACCAACTTCAAAATCTCTGGAATTGCCAGGAGTAAAGCTAAACAGAAGAACTTTCCTGAAGGATA
>NW_021616618.1:0-3894 GCF_004785775.1 Grammomys surdaster
TGTCATAGATACAGATGTCATAGATACAGATGTCATAGATACCGATGTCATAGTTACCTGATGTCATAGATACCGATGTCATAGATACCGATGTCATAGGTAATGATGTCATAGATACAGTTGTCATAGATAACGATGTCATAGATATCGATGTCATAGGTACCGATGTCATAGGTACCGATTTCATAGCTACCGATGTCATAGATACAGATGTCATAGATACAGATGTAATAGATACCGATGTCATAGATACCGATGTCAAAGATACCGATGTCATAGTTACCGATGTCATTGGTACCGATGTCATAGATACCGATGTCATTGGTACCGATGACAGAGACATTGATGTCATAGATACCGATGTCATAGGTAACGATGTCATAGATACCGACGTCATAGATACCGACGTCATAGATACCGATGTCATAGATATCGATGTCATAGATATAGATTTCATAGATACCAATGTCATAGATACCAATGTCATAGATACCAATGTCATAGATACAGATGTCATAGATACAGATGTCATAGATAACAATGTCATAGATACCGATGTCATAGATACCAATGTCATAGATACAGATGTCATACATACAGATGTCATAGATACCGCTGTCACAGATACCGATGTCATAGATACCGACTTCATATATACCGATGTCATAGATACCGATGTCATAGATACCGATGGCATAGATACCGAAGTCATAGATACCGATGTTATAGACATAGATGTCATACATATAGATGTCACAGATAACGATGTCATAGTTACCGTTGTCATAGATACCAATGTCATAGATACCGATGTCATAGAAAATGATGTCATAGATACAGTTGTCATAGATAACGATGTCATAGATATCGATGTCATAGGTACCGATGTCATAGGTACCGATTTCATAGCTTCCGATGTCATAGATACAGATGTCATAGTTACAGATGTCATAGATACCGATGTCATGGATACCGATGTCATGGATACTGATGTCATAGATACCGATGTCATAGATACCGATGTCATAGATACCGATGTCAAAGATACCGATGTCATAGTTAACGATGACATTGGTACCGATGTCATAGATACCGATGTCATTGGTACCGATGTCATAGACATTGATGTCATAGATACCGATGTCATAGGTAACGATGTCGTAGATACCGACATCATAGATACCGATGTCATAGATATCGATGTCATAGATATAGATTTCATAGATACCGATATCATAGATACCAATGTCATAGATACTGATGTCATAGATACCAATGTCATAGATACAGATGTCATACATACAGATGTCATAGATACCAATGTCATAGATACCGATGTCATAGATACCGACCTCATAGATACCGATGTCATAGATACCAATGTCATAGATACCGATGGCATAGATACCGATGGCATATATATCGATGTTATGGTTGCCAATGTCATGGATACAGATCTCATAATACTGATGTCATAGACATAGTTGACATATATATAGATGTCATAGATATCGATGTCATAGATATCGATGTCATAGATATAGATGTCATAGGCATCGATGTCATAGATAAAAATAACATATATATCAATGTCATAGATATCGATGTCAAAGAATCGATGTCATATATACCGATGTCATAGATACCGAAGTCATAGATACCGATGTCATAGATACCGATGTCATTGATAATGATGTCATAGATAGAGATGTCATAGAATACGATGTCATAGATAACGATGTCATAGATATCGATATCATATGGACCGATGTCATAGGTACCGATGTCATAGGTACCGATGTCATAGATATAGATGTCACAGATACAGATGTCATAGATACAGATGACATAGATACCGATGTCATAGATACAGAAGTCATAGATACAGATGTCATAGAAACCGATGTCATAGAAACTGATGGCATAGATACTGATGTCATAGATATCGATGTCATAGATACCGATGTCATAGATACCGATGTCATAGTTATCGATGTCATAAATACCGATGTCATAGATACCGATTTCATAGACATAGACGTCATAGATATAGATGTCATAGATACTGATGTCATAGATAACGATCTCATAGATACCGATGTCACAGATACCGATATTATAGATACCGATGTCATATATATCGATGTCATAGATAACGACATCATAGGTACCCATGTCATAATACCGATGTCAGAGATTCCGATGTCGTAGATACCGATGTCATAGATACCGATGTCATAAATAACGAAGTCATAAATACCGATGTCATAGATACCGATGTCATAGACATAGATGTCATACATATAGATGTCACAGATATCGATGTTATAGATATCGATGTCATAGTTATAGATGTCATAGATATCGATTTCATAGAAAAAAAATAACATATATATCAATGACATGGAATCGATGTCATATATACCGATGTCATATATAACGATATCATATATACCGATGTCATAGATACCGATGTCATAGATATCGATGTCATAGATATAGATGTCATAGATAGTTATGTCAAAGATATCAATTTCATAGATATCGATGTCATATATACCAAAGTCATAGATACCGATGTCATAGACCCAGATGTCATAGATATAGATGTCATAGATATAGATGTCTTAGATATCTATGTCATAGATATCGTTGTCATAGATATAGATGTCATAGATTTCGATGTCATAGAAAAAATGTCATAGATATCGATGTCATAGATATCGATGTCATAAATACCGATGTCATAGATACCGATGTCATATATACAGATGTCATACATATTGATATCATAGATACCGATATCATAGATACCGATGTAATAGATACCAATGTCATAGATACCGATGAATAGATTACGATGTCATAGATACCGATGTCATAGATAATGATGTCACAGATACAGACTTCATAGATAACGATGTCATCGATAACGATGTCATAGATATCGATGTCATAGATACCGATGTCATAGGTACCGAAATCATAGCTACCGATATCATAGCTACCGATGTCTTAGATACCGATGTTATAGATACAGATGTCATAGATACCGATGTCATGGATACCAATGTCATGGATACCGATGTCATAGAAACCGATGTCATAGATACCGATGTCATAGAAACCGATGTCATAGGTACCGATGTCATAGGTACCGATGTCATTGGTACCGATATCATAGGTACCGATGTCATAGATACCGATGTCATAGTTAAAAGTGTCATAGATATTGATGTCACAGATATCGATGTCATAGATATCGATGTCATAGATACCGATGTCATGGATACCGATGCCATAGATATTGATGTCATAGGTACTGATGTCAAAGATACCAATGTCATAGGTATTGATGTCATAGATAGAGATGTCATAGTACAGATGTCATAGATAAAAATGTCATAGATATAGATGTCATAGATATAGATGTCATAGATATCGATGTCATAGATATCGATGTCATAGATATCGATATCATAGATATAGATGTCATAATTATTGATGTCAAAGATATCAATTTCATAGATATCGATGTCATATATACCGATGTCATAGATACCGATGTCATAGGTAACGATGTCATAGACAAAGATGTCATAGATAACGGTGTCATAGAAATCTTTGTCATAGATACCGATGTCATAGATACCGATGTCATAGATACCGATGTCATAGATACCGATGTCATTGATACCAATGTCATGGATACCGATGTCATAGGTATCGATGTCATAGATACCGATGTCATAGATAACGATGTTATAGATAACGATGTCTTAGATAACGATTTCATAGACAACAATGTCATAGTTAACGGTGTCATGGATATCTTTGTCATAGATACTGATGTCATAGATACCGATGTCATAGATACCGATGTCATAGATACCG
>NW_021616618.1:3904-4753 GCF_004785775.1 Grammomys surdaster
ATAGATACCGATGTCATAGATATCGATGTCATAGATATAGATGTCATAGATAGCGATGTCATAGATATCGATGTTATAGATAAAAATGTCATAGATATCGATGTCATAGAAATCGACGTCATATATATCGATGTCATAGATAAAAATAAAATATATATCAATGTCATAGATACCGATGTCATAGATACTGATGTCATAGATACCGATGTCATAGATACCGATGTCATACATACAGATGTCATAGATTCTGATGTCATATATACAGATGTCATATATACAGATATCATAGATACAGATGTCATAGATACAGATGTCATAGATATAGATGTCATAGATATACATGTCATAGATATCGATGTCATAGTTACCGATTTCTTAGATAACGATGTCATAGATACCGATGTCATAGACACGGATATCATAGATAACGTTGTCATAGATATCGATGTCATAGATACCGATGTCATAGGTACCGATGTCATAGGTACCGATGTCATGGATACAGATATCATAGGTACCGATGTAATAGATACCGATGTCATAGATCCCTATGTCATAGATACCGATGACATAGATATCGATATCAAGATATCGATGTCATAGATACCAATGTCATAGGTACCGATGTCATAGATACCGATGTCATAGATACTGATGTCATAGGTACTGATGTCAATGATATCAATGTCATATGTACTGATGTCATAGATACAGATGTCATAGATACCGATGTCATAGATACCATTGTCATAGATACAGATGTCAGAGATACAGATGTCATAGATATCGATGTCATAGATACAGATGTCATAGATACAAATGTCATAGATCCAGATGTCATAGTTATAG
>NW_021616618.1:4763-15984 GCF_004785775.1 Grammomys surdaster
ATGTCATAGATAACGATGTCATAGATACCAATGTCATAGATATCGATGTCATACATACCGATATCATAGATACCGATGATATAGATATTGATGTCATAGATACCGATGTCATGGATATAGCTGTCACAGATAACGATGTCATAGATACCAATGTCATAGATATCGATGTCATAGATATCGATGTCGTAGAAACCGATGTCATAGGTACCGATGTCATAGATACCGAAGTCATAGATACGGATATCATAGATACCGTTGTCATAGATATCGATGTCATAGATACCGATGTCGTAGGTACCGATGTCATAGGTACCGATGTCATAGGTACCGATATCATAGGTACCGATGTCATAGGTAACGATGTCATAGATACCGATGTCATAGGTACCGATGTAATAGATACCGTTGTCATAGATATCGATGTCATAGATACCGATGTCATAGATACCGATGTCATAGGTACTGATGTAATAGATACCGATGTCATAGATCCCGATGTCATAGATACAGATGTCATAGATATCGATATCAAGATATCGATGTCATAGATACCAATGTCATAGGTACCGATGTCATAGATAAAAATGTCAAAGATATCGTTGTCATAGATATCGATGTCATAGATACCGATGTCATAGATACCGATGTCATAGATACCAATGTCATTGGTACCGATGTCATAGGTACCGATGTAATAGATACCGATGTCATAGAATCGATGTCATAGATATCGATGACATAGAATCGATGTCATAGATACCGATATCATAGATACCGATGCATAGATACCGATGTCATACATACCGATGTCATAGATAAAAATGTCATAGATATTGATGTCACACATATCGATGTCATACATATCGATGTCATAGATACCGATGTCATGGAAACCGATGCCATAGATACCGATGTCATAGGTACCGATGTCAAAGATACCAATGTCATAGATATCGATGTCATACATACCGATGTCATAGATACCGATCTCATAGACACCGATGTCATAGATACTGATGTCATAGATTTCGATGTCATAGATACCGATGTCTAAGATACCGATGTCATAGATACCGATGTCATAGTTATCGATGTCATACATACCGATGTCATAGACACCGATGTCATAGATACCGATGTCATACATATCGATGTCATACATACCGATGTCATAGATAAAGATGTCATATTCACTGATGTCATAGATACCGATGTCATTGATACCGATGATATAGATATCGATGTCATAGATACCAATGTCATAGATATAGATGTCATAGATAACGATGTCATAGATATCGATGTCATAGATATCGATGTTCTAGATACCGATGTCATAGGTACCGATGTCGTAGGTACCGATGTCATAGGTACCGATGTCATAGGTACCGATGTCATAGGTACAGATGTCATAGGTACCGATGTAATAGGTACCGATGTTATAGAAACCAATGTCATAGATTCCGATGTCATAGATATCAATGTCATAGATACCGATGTCATAGAGACCGATGTCATAGATACCAATGTTATAGAAACCATTGTCATAGATACCGATGTCATAGATTTCAATGTCATAGATATCGATGTCATATACCGATGTCATAGATACCGATGATATAGATATCGATGTCATAGATACTGATGTCATAGATATAGATGTCATAGATAATGGTGTCATAGATATCGATGTCATAGATATCGATGTCATAGATATCGATGTCGTAGATACCGATGTCGTAGATACAGATGTCATATATACCGATGTCATAGATAAAAATGTCATAGATATTGATGTCACAGATATCGATGTCATAGATATCGATGTCATAGATACAGATGTCATAGAAACCGATGTCATAGATACGGATGTCATAGGTACAGATGTCAAAGATACCAATGTCATAGGTACCGATGTCATAGGTACCGATGTCATAGGTACCGATGTCATAGATACCGAAGGTATAGAAACCAATGTCATAGATACCGATGTCATAGATATCAATGTCATAGATACCGATGTCATAGATACCGATGTCATAGATAACGATGTCATAGATACCGATGTCATAGATACCGATGTAAAAGATAACGATATCATAGATAACGATGTCATAGATACCTATGTCATAGATACCGATGTCATAGATACCGATGTCATAGATACCGATGTCATAGATACAGATGTCATAGATACAGATGTCATAGACACAGATGTCATAGATACAGATGACATAGATACCGATCATATAGATATCGATGTCATATATACCAATGTCATAGATATAGATGTCATAGATAACGATGTCATAGATATCGATGTCATAGATATCGATGTTCTAGATACCGATGTCATAGGTACCGATGTCGTAGGTACCGATGTCATAGGTACCGATGTCATAGGTACCGATGTCATAGGTACAGATGTCATAGGTAACGATGTAATAGATACCGATGTTATAGAAACCAATGTCATAGATTCCGATGTCATAGATATCAATGTCATAGATACCGATGTCATAGATACCGATGTCATAGATACCAGTGTTATAGAAACCATTGTCATAGATACCGATGTCATAGATATCAATGTCATAGATACCGATGTCATATACCGATGTCATAGATAACGATGTCATAGATACCGATGTCATAGATACAGATGTCAAAGATAACGATATCATAGATAATGATGTCATACATACCGATGTCATACGTACCGATGTCATAGATACCGATGTCATAGATGCAGATGTCATAGATACAGATGTCATGTATACCGATGTCATAGATAAAAATGTCATAGATATTGATGTCACAGATATCGATGTCATAGATATCGATGTCATAGATACCGTTGTCTTAGATACCGAAGTCATAGATACCGATGTCATAGGTACCGATGTCAAAGATACCAATGTCATAGGTACCGATGTCATAGGTACCGATGTCATAGGTACCGAAGTCATAGATACCGATGTTATAGAAACCAATGTCATAGATATCGATCTCATAGATATCAATGTCATAGATAGCGATGTCATAGATACCGATGTCATAGATAACGATGTCATAGATACCGAAGTCATAGAAGACGATGTCAAAGATAACAATATCATAGATAACAATGTCATAGATACCGATGTCATAGATACCGATGTCATACATACCGATGTCATAGATACAGATTTCATAGATACCGATGTCATAGATATCGAAGTCATACATACCGATGTCATAGACACGGATGTCATAGATACGGATGTCATAGATACCGATGATATAGATATCGATGTCATAGATACCGATATCATAGATATAGATGTCATAGATAACGATGTCATAGATAACGATGTCATAGACAACGATGTCATAGATAACAGTGTCATAGAAAACTTTGTCATAGATACAGATGTCATAGATACAGATGTCATAGATGTCGATGATATAGATACCGATGTCATAGATACCGATGTCATAGATATAGATGTCATAGGTACCGATGTCATAGATACCGATGTCATAGATACCGATGTCATAGATATCGATGTCATAGATACCGATATCATAGGTACCGATGTCATAGGTACTGATGTCATAGGTACCGATGTCATAGGTACCGATGTCATAGGTACCGATGTCATAGGTACCGATGTCATAGGTAACGATGTCATAAATACCGATGTCATAGGTACCGATGTCATAGATACCGATGTCATGGATACCGATGTCATAGATACCGATGTCATAGATACCGATGACATAGATAATGATGTCATAGATAACGATGTCATAGATAACGATGTCATAGATAACAATGTCATAGACAACGATGTCATAGATAACGGTGTCATAAAAATCTATGTCATAGATACAGGTGTCATAGATACAGATGTCATAGATACCGATTTCATAGATACCGATGACATAGAAACCGATGTCATAGATACCGATGTCATAGACAACGAAGTTATAGATAACGATGTCATAGATAACGATGTCATAGACAACGATGTCATTGTTAACGGTGTCATAGATATCAATGTCATAGATACAGATGTCATAGATACAGATGTCATAGATACCGATGTCATAGATAACGGTGTCATAGACATCGTTGTCATAGATACTGATGTCATAGATACCGATGTCATAGATATCGATGTCATAGATACCGATGTCATAGACCCAGATGTGATAGATATCGATGTCATTGATACTGACGCCATAGATACCGATGTCATAGATACCGATGTCATAGACACAGATGTCATAGATATAGATGTCATAGATATAGATGTCTTAGATATCTATGTCATAGATATCGTTGTCATAGACATAGATGTCATAGATATCGATGTCATAGATATCGATGTCATAGATATCGATGTCATAGATATCGATGTCATAGATATCGATGTCATGAATACCGATGTCATAGATACCGATGTCATAGATACAGATGTCATACATATTGATGTCATAGATACCGATTTAATAGATACTGATGTCATAGATATCGATGTCATAGAAATAGATGTCATAGATACCGATGTCATAGATATCGATGTTATAGATAAAAATGTCATAGATATCACTGTCATAGATATCGATGTCATAGTTATCGATGTCATAGATACAGATGTCATAGATATAGATGTCATAGATACAGATGTCATATATACAGATATCATAGATACAAATGTCATAGATACAGATGTCATAGATATAGATGTCACAGATATACATGTCATAGATATCAATGTCATAGTTACCGATGACTTAGATACAGATGTCATAGATACCGATGTCATAGATACGGATGTCATAGCTACCGTTGTCATAGATATCGATGTCATAGATACCGATGTCATAGGTACCGATGTCATAGGTACCGATGTCATAGGTACCGATATCATAGGTACCGATATCATAGGTACCGATGTCATAGGTAACGATGTCATAGATACCGATGTAATAGGTACCGATGTAATAGATACCGATGTCATAGATACCGATGTCATAGATATCAATGTCATAGGTACAGATGTCATAGATACCGATGTCATAGATACTGATGTCGAAGACATAGATGTCATACATATAGATGTCACAGATATCGATGACATAGATATCGATGTCATAGATATAGATGTAATAGATATCCATGTCATAGATAAAAGTAACATATTTATCGATGTCATAGATATCGATGTCATAGAATCGATTTCATAGATATCGATGTCATAGAATCGATGTCATAGATACAGATGTCATAGATACCGATGCATAGATACCGATGTCATAGATACCAATGTCATAGATAATGATGTCATAGATACAGATATCATAGATAACGATGTCATAGATAACGATGTCATAGATACCGAAGTCATGGATACCAATGTCATGGATACCGATGTCATAGATACTGATGTCATAGATACTGATGTCATAGATACCGATGTCATAGGTACCGATGTTATGGATACCGATGCCATAGATACCGATGTCATAGGTACCGATGTCAAAGATACCAATGTCATAGGTTCTGATGTCATAGATACAGATGTCCTAGATACCGATGTCATAGATACCATTGTCATAGATACAGGTGTCAGAGATACAGATGTCATAGATTCCGATGTCATAGATACAGATGTCATACATACAAATGTCATAGATCAAGAGGTCATAGATATAGATGTCATAGATATAGATGTCATAGATATCGATGTCATAGATATCCATATAATAGATATAGATGTCATAGTTATTGATGTCAAAAATATCAATTTCATAGATATCGATGTCATATATACCGATGTCATAGATACCGATGTCATAGACTACGATGTGATAGATACCGATGTAATAGATACCGATGATATAGATATCGATGTCATAGATACTGATGTCATAGATATAGATGTCGTACATAATTTTGTCATGGATATTGATGTCGTAGATATCAATGTCATAGATATCGATTTCGTAGATACCGATGTCGTAGATACAGATGTCATAGATACAGATGTCATATATACCAATGTCATAGATAAAAATGTCATAGATATTGATGTCACAGATATCGATGTCATAGATATCGATGTCATAGATACAGATGTCATAGAAACCGATGTCATAGATACGGATGTCATATGTACCGATGTCAAAGATACCAATGTCATAGGTACCGATGTCATAGGTACCTATGTCGTAGGTACCGATGTCATAGATACCGATGGTATAGAAACCAATGTCATAGATACCGATGTCATAGATATCCATGTCATAGATACTGATGTCATAGATACCGATGTCATAGATACCGATATTATAGAAACCAATGTCATAGATACCGATGTCATAGATATCAATGTCATAGATACCGTTGTCATAGATTCCGATGTCAGAGATAACGATGTCATAGATACCGATGTCATAGATACCGATGTAAAAGATAACGATATCATAGATAATGATGTCATAGATACCTATGTCATAGATAACGAAGTTATAGATAACGATGGCATAGATAACGATGTCATAGACAACGATGTCATTGTTAACGGTGTCATAGATATCTTTGTCATAGATACAGATGTCATAGATACAGATGTCATAGACACCGAAGTCATAGATAACGGTGTCATAGATATCGATGTCATAGATACTGATGTCATAGATACCGATGTCATAGATACCGATGTCATACATACCGATGTCATAGACCCAGATGTGATAGATATCGATGTCATAGATACTGATGTCATAGATACCGATGTCATAGATACCGATGTCATAGAACCAGATGTCATAGATACAGATGTCATACATATAGATGTCTTAGATATCTATGTCATAGATATCGTTGTCATAGATATAGATGTCATAGATACCAATGTCATAGATATCGATATTATAGATAAAAATTTCATAGATATCGATGTCATAGATACAAATGCCATAGATACAGATGTCATAGATATAGATGTCATAGATATACATGTCATAGATACCAATGTCATAGTTAACGATGACTTAGATACTGATGTCATAGATACCGATGTCATAGATACGGATATCATACATACCGTTGTCATAGATATCGATGTCATAGATATCGATGTCATAGGTACCGATGTCATAGGTGCCGATGTCATAGGTACCGATATCATAGGTACCGATGTCATAGGTAATGATGTCATAGATACAGATGTCATAGGTACCGATGTCATAGATACTGATGTCGAAGACATAGATGTCATACATATAGATGTCACAGATATCGATGTCATAGATATCGATGTCATAGATATAGATGTAATAGATATCGATGTCATAGATAAAAATAACATATATATCAGTGTCATAGATATCGATGTCATAGAATCGATGTCATAGATACCGATGTCATATATATAGATGTCATAGATAACGATGTCATAGACAACGATGTCATAGACAACGATGTCATAGATAACGGTGTCATAGAAATCTTTGTCATAGATACAGATGTCATAGAAACAGTAGTCATAGACCCAGATGTCATAGATATACATGTCATAAATATAGATGTCTTAGATATCTATGTCATAGATATCGTTGTCATAGATATAGATGTCATAGTTATCGATGTCATAGAAAAAAATGTCATAGATACCGATGTCATAGGTACCGATGTCATAGGTACCGATGACATAGGTACCGATGTCATAGGTACCGATGTCAAAGATACCGATGTCATAGGTACCGATGACATAGATACCGATGTCATAGATACAGATGTTATAGATACAGATGTCATAGATGACGATGTCATACATAAAAATGTCATAGATATCGATGTCATAGATATCGATGTCATAGATACCGATGTCATAGATACCGATGTCATAGATACCAATGTCATTTGTACCGATGTCATAGGTACCGATGTCATAGGTACCGATGTCATAGATACCGATGTCATAGGTAGCGATGTAATAGATACCGATGTCATAGATCCCGATGTCATAGATATCGATATCAAGATATTGATGTCATAGATACCAATGTCATAGGTACCGATGTCATAGATACCGATGTCATAGATACCGATGTCGAAGACATAGATGTCATACATATAGATGTCACAGATATCGATGTCATAGATATCGATGTCATAGATATAGAAGTAATAGATATCGATGTCATAGATAAAAATAACATATATATCACTGTCATAGATATCAATGTCATAGAATCGATGTCATAAGTATCGATGTCATAGAATCGATGTCATAGATACCGATATCATAGAAACCGATGCATAGATACCGATGTCATAGATACCGATGTCATAGATAATGATGTCATAGATACAGATTTCATAGATAACGATGTCATAGATAACGACGTCATAGATATCGATGTCATAGATACCGATGTCATAGGTACCAATGTCATAGCTACCGATGTCATAGCTACCGATGTCTTAGATACCGATGTTATAGGTACATATGTCATAGATACCGATGTCATAGGTACCTATGTCATAGATACCGATGTCATTGGTACCGATGTCATAGGTACCGATGTCATAGATACCGATGTCATAGATACAGATATCATAGATACAGATGACATAGATACCGATGTCATAGATAAAAATATCATAGATATTGATGTTACAGATATCGATGTCATAGATATCGATGTCATAAATACCGATGTCATCGATACCGATGCCATAGATACCTATGTCATAGGTACCGATGTCAAAGATACCAATGTCATAGGTACTGATGTCATAGATACAGATGTCATAGATACCGATGTCATAGATACCATTGTCATAGATACAGATGTCAGAGATACAGATGTCATAGATATCGATGTCATAGATACAGATGTCATAGATTCCGATGTCGTAGATACAGATGTCATATATACAAATGTCATAGATCCAGATGTCATTGATATAGATGTCATAGATATAGATGTCATAGATATCGATGTCATAGATATCCATATCATAGATATAGATGTCATAGTTATTGATGTCAAAGATATCAATTTCATAGATATCGATGTCATATATACCGATGTCATAGATACCGATGTCATAGATACCGATGTCATAGATACCGATGTCATAGATATCGATGTCATACATACCGATGTCATAGACACCGATGTCATAGATACCGATGTCATAGATATCGATGTTATAGATACAGATGTCATATATACCGATGTCATAGGTAAAAATGTCATAGATATTGAAGTCACAGATATCGATGTCATAGATATCGATGTCATAGATACAGATGTCATAGAAACCGATGTCATAGATACCGATGTTATAGAAACCAATGTCATAGATACCGATGTCATAGATATCAATGTGATAGATACCGATGTCACACATACCGATATCATAGATAACGATGTCATAGATACCGATGTCATAGATAACGATGTCAAAGATAACGATATCATAGATAACGATGTCATAGATACCGATGTCATAGATACCGATGTCATAGATATCGATGTCATACATACCGATGTCATAGACACGGATGTCATAGATACGGATGTCATAGATAGCGATGATATAGATATCGATGTCATAGATACCGATGTTATAGATATAGATGTCATAGATAACGAAGTCATAGATAACGATGTCATAGACAACGATGTCATAGATAATGGTGTTATAGAAATTTTGTCATAGATACAGATGTCATAGATTCAGATATCATAGATGTCGATGTCATAGGTACCGATATCATAGATACCGATGTCATGGATACCGATGTCATAGGTACCGATGTCATAGATACCGATGTCATAGATAATGATGTCATAGATAACGATGTCGTAGATAACGATGTCATCGATAACGATGTCATAGACAACGATGTCATAGATAATGGTGTCATAGAAATCTTTGTCATAGATACAGATGTCATAGATACAGATGTCATAGATACCGATGTCATAGATACTGATGTCATAGATACCGATGTCATGGATACCGATGTCTGAAACTTGAAGAAAAATTAAAACCCCAATGATAAACTGTAATCAAACGGAAGATAAATCAAAGAAAGTTATGAACAAGGAGAAATTTGCTTTTTAAAATTCATAAAAAATAGAAAATTGATAAGGAGAACATTTGATTTTAAAGGCATGTGATTTAAAACAGTTTTTCCTGATAAAATTGAACATTTACTTGGCAAAAATTCAAAATTGAAAACACTGTGGAAAAATCAAACAAAAGAAATATCAAGCTGGGGATTTCATGTGGAGGTCAGAGTGAAAGCAGGTGTGAGTGGAAGAAACAGAAGGAGTCATGGCTGCCAAAGTGTTTGAGTGCATCGGAAAGTTCGGCCTGGCATTAGCAGTTGCAGGAGGCATGGTGAACTCTGCTCTATATAATGTGGATGCTGGACACAGAGCTGTCATCTTTGACCGATTCCGTGGCATACAGGACATTGTGGGAGGGGAAGGGACTCACTTTCTCATCCCTTGTGTATAGAAACCAATTATCTTTGATTGCCGCTCTCGACCACGGAATGTCCCGGTCATCACTGGTAGCCAAGACCTACAGAACGTCAACATCACACTCCGCATCCTCTTCTGGCCAGTGGCCAGCCAGCTCCCTCGCATCTACACCAGCATCTGTGACGACTGTGATGAGCGGGTGCTGCTGTCTATCACCACAGAGATCCGCAAGTCCGTGGTGGCTCGGTTTGATGCTGGAGAATTGATTACCCAGTGAGAGCTGGTCTCCAGGCAGGTGAACGATGACCTCACAGAGCGAGCAGCAACATTTGGGCTCATCCTGGATGACGTGTACATGACACATCTGACCTTCGGGAAGGAGTTCCCAGAGGCAGTAGAAGCCAAGAAGGTGGCTCAGCAGGAAGCAGAGAGAGCCAGATTCGTGGTGGAAAAGGCTGAGCAGCAGAAGAAGGCAGCCATCATCTCTACTGAGGGTGAATCCAAGGCAGCTGAGCTGATCGCCGACTTGCTGGCCACCGCCAGGGACTGCCTGTGCGAGCTGCGGAAGCTGGAAGCTGCCGAGGACATTGCCTACCAGCTCTCCCGCTCTCGGAACATCACCTAACTGCCTGCTGGCCAGTCCCTGCTCCTCCAGCTTCCCCAGTGAGGCCAACCGGGCCGGCCTCCATCATTCGGAATGATGCCTTCCTTCTGCCCCACC
>NW_021616619.1:0-1248 GCF_004785775.1 Grammomys surdaster
TGTTTTGTTTTGTTTTGTTTTGTTTTGTTTTGTTTTGTTTTGTTTTGAGACAGGATTTCTCTGTGTAGCCCTAGCTGTCCTGGAACTCACTCTGTAGACAAGGCTGGCCTTAAACCCAGAAATCCACCTGCCTGTGCCTCCCAAGTACTCGGATTAAAGATGTGAGCCACCACTGCCTGGCTGAGAATATGCTTTTATAGTAAGATCTGATATTATTTTGAATTTTCTCAGTTTCTGTTCGTATTTCTCCCTTTTCATTTTTGGTTTCATTAATTTAGATATTATTTTGTGTCCATTAGTTAGTTTGTCTAGGGGTTTATTTACCTTGTTGATTTTCTCAAAGAGTCACCTTTTGGTTTTGTTGATTCTTTGTATACTTCTCTTTGCTTTAATTTGATTGATTTCAGCACTGAGTTTGGCTGTTTCCTGGCATGTACTTCTCTTCAATGTGTTTACTTCCTTTTATTCTACAGCTTTCAGGTGTGCTCTTAAGTTGCTAGTGTTGGAACTTTCCACTTTCTTTATGCAGGCAGTTAGTGCTTTTAATTTTCCTCATAATTCTGCTCTCATTGTGTCCTATAAGTCTGTGAAGATCTGATAGAATGCAAATGATAATTTCAGTCTTCTTGTATATGATGAGGTATGTTTTGTTTCTGATTATGTGGTCAATTTTACATAATACTCCAAGAGGTGCTTAGAAGAAGGTATATTCCTGTGTTTGGGGGATGAAATGTTCTGTAGATATCTGTTAAATCCATTTGATTCCAAACTTCTGTTAGTTTCATTGTGTCCTTCTTTAGTTTCTGCTTCAATAATTTGTCCATTGGTGAGAGTGGGGTGCTGGAGTTTCTCACTATTATTGTGTGGGCTTTTATGTGTATTTTATGCTTTAGTAAAGTTTCCTTTAAAAATATTTGGGGCATAGAAGTTTACAATTGAGACTTAAACTGGGTGGATTTTTCCTTTAATGAATATGAAGAGTCCTTCCTTATCTCTGTTCATTACTTTTGGTTGAATGTCTATTTTATTGGATATTATACTGGGCATGCGAGATTTTTCTTGGGATTGTTTCATGGAGAACTTTTCTCTAAACCTTTACTCTGAGTTAGTGTCTGTTTTTGTCACTGTGGTGTATTTCTTCTATGCCTCAAAATTACAGATCCTGTTTGTGTATCTATCCTGTTAGCTGTGTCTTTTCATTGGGCAATTGAATCCATTAATACAAGGCAGATTAAAGACCAATGATTG
>NW_021616620.1:0-5332 GCF_004785775.1 Grammomys surdaster
TAGATCTTTGGACTTCCCATTCACAGCTGACTATTGTTGGGGAATTGGACTACAGACTGTAAGTCATCATAACAAATTCCCTTACTATATAGAGACTATCCATATGTTCAATGACTCTAGAGAACCCTGACTAATAAAGACACCTTCAATATGGCAAAATGGCAACCTACAGATTGGAAAATGATCTTCACTAACACTATATCTGATACAGGGATAGAATCCAAAATACATAAAGAACTCAAGAAGTTGAATTCCAAAACACCAGACAACCCAATTTAAAACTGAAGTAGAGCTAAACAGAAAAATCTCAACAGAGGAATCTTAAATGGCTGAGAAGCTTTTAAAAAAAATGTTCAACAACCCTAGCCATCAGGGAGATGAAAATCGAAGGACACTGAGATTCCACTTCATACCAATCAGAATAGCTAAGATCAAAAACTCAAAGGACACCCTTCGGCCCCTGCCTGGTCCCTTGGACTGGAGCAGACACAGAGTCGGTCTGCTCCTGTCCTGTGGAGAAACTGAATCCTGAGTCATCCAGCAGCCACTGCACTCAGAGCAGCTGGTAAGAACTCCATCTCACTCCCTAAGCCCCAGAAAAACATCTGGGAGCCAGGGACATCCAGGGCACAGCAGCTACCCAAACCCCGCCCCTCCGGAATTCCACTTCCCTTCGGCCCCTGCCTGGTCCCTGGGACTGGAGCAGACACAGAGTCAGTCTGCTCCTGTCCTGTGGAGAAACTGAATCCTGAGTCATCCAGGAGCCACTGCACTCAGAGCAGCTGGTAAGAACTCCATCTTACTCCCTAAGCCCCAGAGATACATCTGGGAGCCAGGGACATCCAGGGCACAGCAGCTACCCAAACCCCGCCCCTCCGGAATTCCACTTCCCTTCGGCCCCTGCCTGGTCCCTTGGACTGGAGCAGACACAGAGTCGGTCTGCTCCTGTCCTGTGGAGAAACTGAATCCTGAGTCATCCAGGAGCCACTGCACTCAGAGCAGCTGGTAAGAACTCCATCTCACTCCCTAAGCCCCAGAAAAACATCTGGGAGCCAGGGACATCCAGGGCACAGCAGCTACCCAAACCCTGCCCCTCCGGAATTCCACTTCCCTTCGGCCCCTGCCTGGTCCCTTGGACTGGAGCAGGCACAGAGTCGGTCTGCTCCTGTCCTGTGGAGAAACTGAATCCTGAGTCATCCAGGAGCCACTGCACTCAGAGCAGCTGAAACTGAATTCTGAGTCATCAGGGACCCACTGCACTCAGAGCAGCTGGAGCCACTGCACTCAGAGCAGCTGACACAGAGTTGGTCTGCTCCTGTCCTGTGGAGAAACTGAATCCTGAGTCATCTAGGAGCCACTGCACTCAGAGCAGCTGAAACTGAATCCTGAGTCATCGAGAACCCACTGCACTCAGAGCAGCCGAGGAGCCACTGCACTCAGAACAGAAGGATTACCAGATCCAAGAGGTGGCCTGAGTCCCAGGAGTTCTTCCACCCGGGAGATTAGGGGCATAAGACCACAGAGACCTCTGGACTCCGAGGAGCTCTGCAACAAGCAAGATAACTGGAAATACAGATTCCAATCTTACACAGAGAGGGCAGGTACCACTAGAGTTACCCAGATGGCGAAAGGCAAGCGCAAGAACATAAGCAACAGAAACCAAAGTTTCTTGGCATCATCAGTGCCCAGTTCTCCCAATATAGCAAGCCCTGAACACCCCTTCACACCTGAAAAGCAGGATTCAGAATTAAAATCACTTCTCATGATGATGATAGAGGATTATAAGAAGGAATTAAGTAACTCCCTTAAAGAAATACAGGAGAGTACAAGTAAACAGATAGAAGCCCTTAAAGAGGAATCACAGAAATCCCTTAAAGAAATGCAAGAAAACACAAAGAAGGAATTAAACAAAAACATTCAGGATCTGAAACTGGAAATAGAAACAATAAAGAAAGTTCAAAGGGAGACAACCATGGAGATAGAAAACCTAAGAAAGAGATCAGGAGTCACAGACGCAAGCATCACCAACCGAATACAAGAGATAGAAGAGAGAATCTCAAATGCAGAAGATACGGTGGAAAATATTGACACAGTTGTCAAAGAAAATGAAAAAAGCAAAAAACTCCTAACTCAAAACATCCAGGAAATCCAGGACACAATGAGAAGACCAAACCTAAGGATAATAGGTATAGATGAGAATGAAGATTCCCAACTTAAAGGGCCAGTAAATATCTTCAACAAAATCATTGAGGAAAATTTCCCTAACCTAAAGAACAAGATGCCCATAAACATACAAGAAGCCTACAGAACACCAAATAGACTAGACCAGAAAAGAAATACCTCCCGTCACATAATAATCAAAACATCAGATGCACAAAACAAAGAAAAAATACTAAAAGCAGTAAGGGAAAAAGGTCAAGTAACATATAAAGGCAGACCTATAAGAATTACACCAGACTTCTCACCAGAGACTATAAAAGCCAGAAGAGCCTGGACGGACATCATACAGACCCTAAGAGAACACAATTGCCAGCCCAGATTACTATACCCAGCAAAACTCTCAATCAATATAGATGGTGAAACCAAGATATTCCATGACAAAACCAAATTTGCACAATATCTTCCCACAAACCCAGCACTTCAAAGGATAATGGATGGAAAACGCCAACACAAGGAGGGAAACTACAACCTAGAAAAAGCAAGGAAGTAATCTTCCAATAACCCCAAAAGAAGATAACTATACAAACATAACTTTACCTCTAATAACAAAAATAACCGGAAGCCACAATCATTTTTCCTTAATATCTCTTAACATCAATGGTCTCAATTCCCCAATAAAAAGACGCAGACTAGCAGACTGGATACACAAACAAGACCCAGAATTTTGCTGCATACAAGAAACACACCTCAGTGACAAAGACAGACACTACCTCAGAATAAAAGGGTGGAAAACAATTTTCCAAGCCAATGGTCCCAAGAAACAAGCTGGAGTAGCCATTCTAATATCAAATAAAATCGACTTCCATCCAAAATTAATCAAAAAAGATAAGGAAGGACACTTCATACTCATCAAAGGAAAAAGCTACCAAGGTGAACTCTCAATTCTGAACATCTATGCCCCAAATGCAAGGGCACCTACATACATAAAAGAAACTTTACTAAAGCTCAAAACACACATTACACCTCACACAATAATAGTGGGGGATTTCAACACCCCACTCTCAGCAATGGACAGATCATGGAAACAGAAACTAAACCGAGACACTTTGACATTAACAGAAGTTATGAACCGAATGGACTTAACAGACATCTATAGAACATTTCATCCTAAAACAAAAGAATATACCTTTTTCTCAGCACCTCATGGTACCTTCTCCAAAATAGACCATATAATTGGTCACAAAACAAGCCTCTACAGATACAAAAAGATTGAAATAATCCCTTGCCTCTTATCAGATCACCATGGAATAAGACTGGTCTTTAATAATGACAAAACCAATGGAAAACCCATGTGCACATGGAAACTGAACAACTCTCTACTCAATGATGACTTGGTCAAGGAAGAAATAAAGAAAGAAATTAAAGACTTTTTAGATTTCAATGAAAATGAGGACACATCATACCAAAACTTGTGGGACTCCATGAAGGCAGTGCTAAGAGGAAAACTCATAGCTCTAAGTGCCTACAAAAAGAAACTGGAAAGAGCACACACTAACAAGTTGACTGCACAACTAAAAGCCCTAGAACAAAAAGAAGCAAATACACCCAGGAGGAGTAGAAGGCAGGAAATAATCAAACTCAGGGCTGAAATCAACCAAATAGAAACTGAAAGAACAATACAAAATATCAATAAAACCAGGAGTTGGTTCTTTGAGAAAATCAACAAGATAGATAAACCGTTAGCCAGATTAACCAGAGGGCACAGAGAGAGTATCCAAATTAATAAAATCAGAACTGAAAAGGGAGACATAACAACAGAAACGGAAGAAATTAAAAAAATCATCAGATCCTACTACAAAGGTCTATACTCAACAAAACTGGAAAACCTGGATGAAATGGACAATTTCCTAGACAGATACCAGGTACCAAAATTAAACCAGGAGCAGATAAACCATCTAAATAGTCCCATAACCCCTCAGGAAATAGCAGCAGTCATTAAAAGTCTCCCCACCAAAAAAAGCCCAGGACCAGATGGTTTTAGTGCTGAATTCTATCAGACCTTCAAGGAAGACCTAATACCAATTCTCTTCAAACTATTCCACAAAATAGAGACAGAAGGAACACTACCCAATTCGTTCTATGAAGCTACAATTACACTCATTCCCAAACCCCACAAGGACCCAACAAAGAAAGAGAACTTCAGACCAATCTCCCTTATGAACATCGATGCAAAAATACTCAATAAAATTCTAGCAAACCGAATCCAAGACCACATCAAAACAATCATCCATCATGATCAAGTAGGTTTTATCCCAGGAATGCAGGGATGGTTCAATATTCGGAAATCCATCAATGTAATCCACTATATAAACAAACTTAAAGAAAAAAACCATATGATTATCTCACTAGATGCTGAGAAAGCATTTGACAAAATTCAACATCCCTTCATGATAAAAGTCTTGGAAAGATCAGGAATTCAAGGCCCCTACCTAAACATAGTAAAAGCAATTTACAGCAAACCAGTAGCCAACATCAAGCTAAATGGAGAGAAACTTGAAGCAATCCCACTAAGATCAGGGACTAGACAAGGCTGCCCACTCTCCCCCTACCTATTCAATATAGTACTGGAAGTCTTAGCCAGAGCAATTAGACAACAAAAAGAAGTCAAAGGGATACAAATAGGAAAGGAAGAAGTCAAAATATCGCTATTTGCAGATGATATGATAGTATACTTAAGTGACCCCCAAACTTCCACCAGAGAACTCCTAAACCTGATAAACAACTTCAGCAAAGTGGCTGGTTATAAAATCAACTCAAACAAATCAGTAGCCTTCCTCTACATGAAAGATAAACAGACTGAAAAAGAAATTAGGGAAATGACACCCTTCACAATAGTTGCAAATAATATAAAATACCTTGGTGTGAATCTAACCAAGCAAGTGAAAGACCTGTATGACAAGAACTTCAAGTCTCTGAAGAAAGAAATTGAAGAAGATCTCAGAAGATGGAAAGATCACCCATGCTCATGGATTGGCAGGATTAATATAATAAAAATGGCCATCTTGCCAAAAGCAATCTACAGATTCAATGCAATCCCCATTAAAATCCCAACTCAATTCTTCACAGAGTTAGAAAAGGAAATTCTCAAATTCATATGGAATAACAAAAAACC
>NW_021616621.1:0-799 GCF_004785775.1 Grammomys surdaster
CCTCGTTAAAGAGCTATGTCAAATAGATTGTACTTTCCTGGATTTCACTCAGAGATTTATTTCTTTACTCTTTAAATGTCACCATCAACTTTTTCTATAATTTTATTTATTTGTGTGAAAATATAATGATTTCAAGTTTAAAAGCTGTATAATAGTCCATTGTGTAAATATATACATTTTAATTTTTATTAGTTATTTTATTTTTTATATTCCACTTGTTGCCCCACTCTTTCCCAGCTCCCACAGTTCTTCTTCCCATTCAGATTCCCATTTACCTCAGAAAGGGTCCTCCCCACTCCATCTTCCTCTACACTTGGGCCAAATGTCTCAACCAGATTAGGTCTATCCTCTCCAACTGAAGTCAGAGAAGGTACTCCCAGAGACCAGGCCTCTGTTATTTTTATAAGATTGGATTTATGGTCATTTTCTTGAGCTTCAAGTTATATTAGGTTATCTTAGATTGCTGTCAAAGGGTTGCTATGTTCTGAAGGTTTTCTATTGCCCTGGCTTTGTTGATTGTGTTCTTTCAAGGACCTTTAGCCATCACGATAGATTGTTGGATGTCCTTGTTTCAGCAGTTATTATAGGGGGTGGGGGAATTAACCTTGGCAATCCTGGTATGTCAGGCATTTGGTAGATATCCTTGGGTTGTCTGGTTCTAGATCTACAGGTCTGTATGGTTCAGGATCTGAAGTTTTGTATGTTTCAGGACCTGCAGATACAATGAAAGAGTGCAGAGAGTTGGCAGGAGAATGGATGTCTGCTTGTACTCAGCTAGCAGTGAAGTTTCATGAGGGAT
>NW_021616621.1:899-3490 GCF_004785775.1 Grammomys surdaster
ATGGATGTCTGCTTGTACTCAGCTAGCAGTGAAGTTTCATGAGGGATGGAAAAGTTACCTGTATGGTTCAGGCTCAGCAAGTCTGAACTTTCCCCAGCATGTACTGTCTCTTGACTTTCTTATATTAGCAAATATGATGATTGTAAGATGAAATCTCCGTTCTTCTTGTTTGCATTTCCCTGACGACTGTAGACTTTGAACTTTTCCTTAAGTGTTTATTGGCCATTCAAGATTCCTAAGTTTAGAATTATCTGTTTGGTTCTCTACCCTGTTTTTTAAAGTAAAAACAATACTTATTCACTTTTGTATTCCATCTTTAATTCGTTATTTGCATTGATGGTGTGTAACTTCTTGAATTCTTTATAAATTTTGGATATTACCCCTCTGTCAGATGGATATTTGGTGACGATCCTTTTCCAAACTGTAAGCATTGGTTTTGTCATACTAATCAGGCCTTCTGACTTACATAATCTTTTCTGTTTCATGAAGCATTATTTATCAATTGTTGATCTTAGAGCCTGAGCAATTGGTATTCTGTTCAGGTGATTGTCTCCTGTACCAACGCATTCAAAGATATTTTTCTTCTATGACATTTAGGGCAAATATCTTTATATTAAGATTCTTTATCCACTGAGACTTGATTTTTGTGTAGGGTGATGAATAAGGATCTATTTTTACTCTTCAATATATAGACATCCAGTTTATAGAGCAGCATTTGTTGAAGATACTTTATTTTTCCATTGCATTGTTGTGGCTACTTAATCAAAAATCAAGTGTCCATAGGCGTGTTGGTTTATTTCTGAGTCTTAGATTCTTTTTCATTGATTAATCTGTCTGTTTCTGTACCAACACCATAAAGATTTTTTTTTTCTGTAGTATAGCTTGAGGTATGGCATGGCAATTCTTCCCCAAATTCCTTTATTATTCCAGATTGTTTTGGTTATCTTAGGAACATTATTTTTCCCTCTGAAGGTGAGAATTGCACTTTCAAAATCTGTAAAGAATTTTGTTGGAATTTTGATGGGGAGTACATTGAATCTGTAGATTGCTTTTGGTAAGATGGCCATTTTCACTATGTTAATCCTACCTATCCATGAACATTGGAGATTTCTCCATCTTCTGACATCTTCTTTTATTTCTTTCTTCAGGGTCTTGCAGTTCTTGTCATTTAGTGTAGTGGGAATTATTTGAAAAAGAGGCGGCAAGGTTCTGCTCCAGCTAGCTCCCTGGCTACCTCTGTCTTCCCATACTGTTAGTGGCTGAGGTTCTAGCCTGGGAGTGCTGGCCCTGGCTCCACAAGATGATATTGTGGCAGCTGCCTCCACCAATCAGTTTCGTGGAGTCCATGCCCCAAATTCCAGGGAATAACTGCCACCCCTGTGCTGTAGACATAACAATTCAAGCACCCAGTAGAAATAAGACTCTTAATGCTTAAAGATTATCCCATGGATTTATATATCACAAAATACTCAATACACAAGGTACCCACACAATTAGAATTCTTAACTCAATATCTAACCTTTTGATATGAAAAACTACCTAAGACTCCTAGACACACACGTCTGCCTCCATCTTGCTACTCCTCCTTCCTTCCTACTCCTCTCTTCTCCTCCCAATTTCTAGTTACACCTACCTTTTCTTTTTTTTATTGGATATTTTATTTACATTTCATATGTTATCCCCTTACCCCATCCCCCCCCCCCCCGGGAACCCCCCCCCCCCTTACCCCCCCCCCCACGTTGCCATGGATGTAACCCCCCCCTACCCCCCCACCCCCACTTCCCCACCCTCAAAATTCCCACCCCCTGGGGCGTCCAGCCTTCATGAGGTCAAGAATCTCTTCTTCCACCTGTGCCCGGCAGGGCCCTCCACTCTTACATATTCAGCTGAAGCCCTGGATCCCTCCATAAGTGCTCCCAGGCTGGTGGTGAGGACCCTGGGAGCTGTGGTTGGTTGGTATTGTTGCTCTCCTCATGGTGCCACAAACCCTTTCAGCTCCTTCAGTCCTCACTCTAACTCCTCCATTGAGAACCTCATGATCAGTTCAATGGCTAGTTGTGAGCATCTGTCTCTGAATATGTCAGACTCTTGAAGGCCTCTGAGGAGACATCCATATCAGGCCCTTATCGCCATGCACTTCCTGACTTCCACATCAGCATCTACGTTTGGTGACTCCACATAGGATGGATACTCAGGTGGAAAGGTCTTCAAATGGCCCCTCCTTCAGTTTCTGTCCCTCACTTTGTCTCCATATTTGCTCCCTTGAGTATTTTGTTGCTCCTTCTAAGAAGAACTGAATCACCCCCACTTGGTCTTCCTTTTTTATGAGCTTCATGTGGCCTGTGAGTTGCATCTTGGGCATTTCAAGGTTCTGGGCTAATATCCAATAATCAGTGAGTGAATACCATGTGTGTTCTTTTGTGATTGGCTTACTTCACTCAGGATGATAATTTCTAGTTCCATCTATTTACCTAGGAACCTCTCGAATTCATTGTTTTTAATAGCTGAGTAATACTCCATTGTGTAAATATACCACATTTTTTTAATCCATTCCTCAGTTGAAGGACATCTGGGTTCTTTCCAGCTCCTGG
>NW_021616622.1:0-3950 GCF_004785775.1 Grammomys surdaster
TTTAATAGCTGAGTAATACTCCATTGTGTAAATATACCACATTTTTTTAATCCATTCCTCAGTTGAAGGACATCTGGGTTCTTTCCAGCTCCTGGCTATTATAAATAAGGCTGCTATGAACATAGTAAGATTAAAAACTCAGGTGATAGTAGATGCTGGCGAGGGTGTGGAGAAAGAGGAACACTCCTCCATTGTTGGTGGGACTGCAAGATGGTGCAACCACTTTGGAAATCAGTGTGGCGGTTCCTCAGAAAATTGGACATAGCATTACCCGAGGATCTAGCTATACCACTCCTAGGCATATACCCAGAAGTTCCATTATTCTTAACTGGTGTGTGTTTATGTGAAAAGTACACTCCTAATTTTCTCCCTTCTATTCCTTCTCTAACTTTGTAGCAGTACATACCCCCATCATACTTTATGTGTTCTTTAACCATAGGTAGTGATTGATTACAGAGAAAATCTGTTTTACCTATGGTTATTTCAATCTTTCAACTATCTGCTCCATGGTGACCTCTGAACCTTGAGAGGAGGGTTTACTCTTGTGGTTTAACTAAGAAAGGTTTCAAATAAATTTTAGAATTTGAACACTTGGTTTCAAATATTTAATGCTGCTTGGAGTCCTGGGATAGGGGATAGGAAGAAGTATATCATCACAGTCAGAAACTCTGGGAAAGTATCATCTCACTACCACCAGTTTATTCTCTCTGAATTCTGCTTTCTGTTCAAGATGTGAACACTTAATATTCTTATCTAATCTGTACTAGAAAATGGACTTAAGAAGCAACCTGGTTTATTCATTCTAATATTCAACAAACGAGATTTCAAACCAAAATAAATTAATGGAGACAAAAAAAGTCAACTCACATTCATCAATGAAAGATTAACCAAGGCGATCTTTTGATTCTTACTATCATGCTATAATCCTCAGATCCAGACAGCCTAGGCAAAATAAGGAGGGCTAAAGACAGGTCAGGGGGTGGGGGAAACTTATGGGTCTCCATGGCAATAGGAAATAGATTAAATTTTATTGAAGGATTTGAGTCAAGTGTTGATGAAAACTGGAGGAATATATCAGTGGGTGGTAAAGATGGAGGCACAGAGTACAGGAATAGGTATCTTTCAAAAATACAAGATAAATAAATCCATTTGAAATCTTTTGACTGTAATGGAGATTGGAATGTCAAAAGGTATTAAGAAAAACAAAGAACACTAAATAGTACTTACATTAATAAGCATTGTGAAGAAAACAATTGAAAAACAATTGAAAAATCATTTATCTAAATTTAATTTTCAACAAAGACATGTATCATAAAGTACGAAATTCCAGAAAAAATGATAAAAGTTTAGCTTAAAAAAAACAAGCAAATGTAACGTATATTATTATTATCAAGAAATACGTTAACATAATGAAAAATCTTCACTGGGAAATGAATTATATTTGTCAATTTCTAGAAAAAGTCTGGGAGAATACTTTAGTTTTCAGTGAGAAGACATCAAAATGCTTCTAATTTTTATTAAATAAAAGAGGAAATTAAGAATACTATAGCCAGTATTCTCAAGATCTCTAACCAAAGCTTGTGTATCCCATGTCATGTTTCAGATCAAAAACCTCTGTTTTCTAGCCTCAGGATATAGATCTCTTATTTATCTTCCATTTATGGATTTTGGTTCACTACATTTGTAGTCATCATGACAACAGACAGCAGCCATCCCATCCATGCCTTGGCCATTTGAACTAGAATTATATCACCTTCTGTAAAAATGAAAAAAGGAACCTCAGCGTTAAAATGTCTACATAATATAAACCAGCCCTTAGTCAACTGAAGATCCTCAAACAGAATGCCAAGTTGGGGTGGATATTGCCCTCTGGTCAATTCTCAGCTACTTCGATTTAATATCCGTGGACACTTGATTTAGATCCATTCTGCTTCCTGATATATATTTGTAAACCCTAAATATGACCTCGTACATTTTGAAGTTTCCATTCTCAGTTTACCCTATTTCTTCAAAATGTTCCCCATGAGAGTGAACCACAAAACAAAGTCTAATCTAGGTCTCTCTGAGGCTCTCTTTAATAATGCTATTTATCAATATAGCTTTAAGTTACAAACCAGAAAAATCTTAAGACAAGGGCATAAGGGAGTCCTATTTCTCACAAAAATGAAAAAAGAATTTTTTTCTAAGACTCATAATAATATTTCTATCCTTTGAAATCTACTGAGCCAAGCTCCCTTAGTTAAAATAACTCTTAGCACCACTCTGTCCTGCTGCTAATAATTCAGCATATTAAGCTCCATTTAAGTATCCAAACTGCCAAAATCGAATTTTCTACAAACAAAATCATGGACAGACCTATCACAATGATAAACCAGTCTCTGGTACCCACTTCTAAGTTAGTTAAGGATTCATCACAATGAAGAGATCCCATGAGTAAGACAACTCCTATTTAAAATGATAGTGAATTTGGGCTGACTTACAGTCTAAAGACTCCTTCTATTATCACTAAGGGAGAAATTAGTGTAGCTTTTACAAAGACATAGTGCTAAAGGTGCCAAGGAAGGCAGGATATTCTCTCCCACAGGCTGCCAGAAGGATGGTTTTAACCAAGCTGGCCTTAACTGAGATTTTTATGAAACCCACTTTGTGACACACTTCCTATGACAAAGTGACCCCATCCTCAGTAAGGCCACATATCTGATTAGTGCTAAATTCTTGAAAGTTAAAGACAGTGAAATAATCAAAGCCATTGCCTGGCACTAATTTGCTTGTGCAAACCAATGAGAGTACGGGGGCAATACCAAGCCAAATGACCTTAGAAACTACCCAATGACAAAATACCCATAGTCTAGTCCAGAATCAACAAAGCTCAGATTCCTAAATGTCCATTTCTCTTCCTGAACTCTCTAAAATTCATTCCAGCATCAAATAAAAGCTTAACATCAGATCATATATGTACAACATCATAGGGTATAGATAAACATTTCAAAACTTCACAGTGATGATACTCCTTCAAATGAAGCCAAAAATCCAACTGCAAAAATTTCAATTTTTGCATTGACTTTATTGATGTCCAACTCTTTTCAGGTTTGCAAACTATAATCCACTTGTGCTGTGTAAAAGAAACTGTCACCTTTGTCTTGTGCTGGTTCCAATCCCTGATACTTGCTTTCCTCAACATTCATCCCACAGGCTTCACTGAGGATCATCTGGACTCTTACAAAAAGAGCTTGGGTTTCACATTTCAGTTCTAGATTCTGTATGACCAAAAGCTCCTACCACTAGTACTCCACTGTTGCTGCTCTTCCTTGTGGTCATCCCATTTTACTGGACTCTCAAATACACCCAGTTCTTCTGCTTCAACCAGGCAGCAATTTCACCATGAGCCTCTCCTAGGCAGTCTTCAAGGTACCAATCCTCAACTTCATTGTATAACCCCTTTCAGCCCTTGGACTTCAGCAGACACTGAAGCAGCAATTTCCCCAATGGCCTTACCAAGCCATTCACAGGACCAGGCCTCAACTGCTCTTCAGGATCCCTTCATTCCATCAGTACCACCTGCAAGATTCTTACAAATTATCTGGATGCCTGCAGGAGGGCTATCTCTGGAACACAGCTTCTTGGTGCTCTCATAAAATACTTGCAATACATTGTATATCAACGATGATTGTTTCTAAGTCACGGGCAATTTTTTAGCTCAAACTAACTTGATTCAGCTATCCCAGTAAACTCTACTATTCTTGATTCTAAAGCCATAGCAACACGCCCAAAACTTCCAAATTCTATCAGTTGCTGGTGCTGGAACACAGCCCCGAGATCAATGGCATTTATCCCAGCAACCTAGTCTCAATGGTTTGCTAACTGCCTAAGTATTGCTGTCATGGAACATGATCTGTAGACTAGCCTTCAACCCAGAGATCTGTTTGTCTCACACACTTGATTTGTGCACC
>NW_021616623.1:0-1268 GCF_004785775.1 Grammomys surdaster
TAACTTGAGTGACCATGACCAGTTTCCATATGTCTATCAGGTAGCAATGAAGGACACACGTTTGTCTAATGCTATGGCATCCTTGATGCTTCATTTTAGATGGACTTGGATAGGACTTGTCATCTCAGATAATGATCAGGATATTCAGTTTCTCTCCCAATTGAGAGAAGAAATGCAAAGGCATGGGATCTGTTTAGCATTTGTGAATGTGATCCCAGAAACCATGCAGATATACACGACAAGGGCTAAGATATATGATAAACAAATTATGGCATCATCAGCCAAGGTTGTTATCATTTATGGTGAAATGAACTCTACCCTAGAAGTCAGCTTTAGAAGATGGGCATATTTAGGTGTTCAGAGAATCTGGATCACAACCTCACAATGGGATGTCATCACAAATAGAAAAGATTTCAGTCTTGATTTCTTCCATGGGACTGTCACTTTTGCACACCACAACAATGATATCGCTAAATTTAGCAATTTTGTACAAATAATAAACACTTCCAAATATGGAATAAACATTTCTCAGACTATGCAGAAGTGGAATTATTTTAATTGTTCAATCTCTAAGAACAGCAATACCAAGATGGATCATTTTCTATTCAACAACACAGAGGAATGGTTAGCACTGCAAAAATTTGACATGGCCCTGAGTGAAGAAGGTTACAATTTGTATAATGCTGTGTATGCTGTGGCCCACACCTACCATGAACTTGTTCTTCAAAAAGTAGAATCTCAGCAAATCAAAGAATCCAAAGGAATATTCAATGACTGTCAACAGGTAAAAACTTTTACATTTCATTATGCTTAGATTTTTCAGTGTGATCTTTTAAGTGGCCCTCAGAAACTCACATATATTTGTTACAGAATTGAAAGACTTCTACACTTTAAAACTCCTTGTAATAACCATCCTCATATTGAATGAAATCAAATTTCAACCAAACATTGTCAAAAAAGATAAGAAGGACACTTCATTTTTGTAAAAGGAAAAATCTACCAAGATGAACTTTCAGTTCTGAATATCTATGCTCCAAATACAAGGGCACCGACATTCATAAAGCAACTTTACTAAAACTCAAAGCACACATTGCACCTCACACAATAATAGTGGGAGACTTAAACACTGCACTCTCATAAATGGACAGATAGTAAAAACAGAATTAAATAGAGACACAGTGAAACTAAGAGTAGTTATGAACCAACAATTTGGATTTAACAAATATCTATAGAACATTTCATCATAAAACAAAAGAATATACCTTCTT
>NW_021616624.1:0-6631 GCF_004785775.1 Grammomys surdaster
TTGACTGCACAACTTAAAGCTCTAGAACAAAAAGAAGCAAATACACCCAGAAGGAGTAGAAGGCAGGAAATAATCAAACTCAGGGTTGAAATCAACCAAATAGAAACAGAAAGAACAATACAAAATATCAACAAAACCAGGAGCTGATTCTTTGAGAAAATCAACAAGATAGATAAACCGTTAGCCAGATTAACCAGAGGGCACAGAGAAAGTATCCAAATTAATGAAATCAGAACTGAAAAGGGAGACATAACAACAGAAACTGAAGAAATTAAAAAATTCATCAGATCGGACTACAAAGGCCTATACTCAACAAAACTGAAAAACCTGGATGAAATGGACAATTTCCTAGACAGATACCCAGTACCAAAGTTAAACCAGGAGCAGATAAAACATCTAAATAGTCCCATAACCCCTCAGGAAATAGCAGCAGTCATTAAAAGTCTCCCCACTAAAAAAAGCCCAGGACCAGATGGTTTTAGTGCAGAATTCTATCAGACCTTCAAGGAAGACCTAATACTAATTCTCTTCAAACTATTCCACAAAATAGAAACAGAAGGAACACTACCCAATTCGTTCTATGAAGCTACAATTCCACTCATACCCAAACCCCACAAGGACCCGACAAAGAAAGAGAACTTCAGACCAATCTCACTTTTGAACATCGATGCAAAAATACTCAATAAAATTCTAGCAAACCGTATCCAAGACTACATCAAAACAATCATCCATCATGATCAAGTAGGTTTTATCCCAGGAATGCAGGGATGGTTCAGTATTCGGAAATCCATCAATGTAATCCACTATATAAACAAACTTAAAGAAAAAAACCACATGATCATCTCACTAGATGCTGAGAAAGCATTTGACAAAATTCAACATCCCTTCATGATAAAAGTCTTGGAAAGATCAGGAATTCAAGGCCCCTACCTAAACATAGTAAAAGCAATTTACAGCAAACCAGTAGCCAACATCAAGCTAAATGGAGAGAAACTTGAAGCAATCCCACTAAGATCAGGGACTAGACAAGGCTGCCCACTCTCCCCCTACCTATTCAATATAGTACTGGAAGTCCTAGCCAGAGCAATTAGACAACAAAAAGAAGTCAAAGGGATACAAATAGGAAAGGAAGAAGTCAAAATATCGCTATTTGCAGATGATATGATAGTGACTCCAAAACTTCCACCAGAGAACTCCTAAACCTGATAAACAACTTCAGCAACGTGGCTGGTTATAAAATCAACTGAAACAAATCAATAGCCTTCATCTACATGAAAGATAAACAGACTGAAAAAGAAATTAGGGAAATGACACCCTTCACAATAGTTGCAAATAATATAAAATACCTTGGTGTGAATCTAACCAAGCAAGTGAAAGACCTGTATGAAAAGAACTTCAAGTCTCTGAAGAAAGAAATTGAAGAAGATCTCAGAAGATGGAAAGATCTCCCATGCTCATGGATTGGCAGGATTAATATAATAAAAATGGCCATTTTGCCAAAAGCAATCTACAGATTCAATGCAATCCCCATTAAAATTCCAACTCAATTCTTCACAGAGTTAGAAAAGGAAATTCTCAAATTCATATGGAATAACAAAAAACCCAGGATAGCGAAAACTATTCCCAACAATAAAAGAACTTCAGGAGGAATCACCATCCCTGACCTCAAGCTGTACTACAAAGCAATAGTGACAAAAAAAAAAAAACTACCTGGTATTGGTACAGAGACAGTCAGGAAGATCAATGGAATAGAATTGAAGACCCAGAAATGAACCCACACTCCTATGGTCACTTGATTTTTGACAAAGGAGCTAAAACTGTCCAGTGGAAAAAGGACAGCATTTTCAACAAATGATGCTGGTTCAACTGGAGGACAACATGTAGAAGAATGAATATTGATCCATTCTTATCCCCTTGTACAAAGCTCAAGTCTAAGTGGATAAAGGACCTCCACATAAAACCAGATACACTGAAACTAATAGAAGAGAAGGTGGGGAAGATCCTCGAATACTTGGGTACAGGGGAAAAGTTCCTGAACAGAACTCCAATGGCATATGCTCTAAGATCAAGAATTGACAAACGGGACTTCATAAAATTGCAAAGTTTCTGTAAGGTAAAGGACACAGTCAATAGGACAAAACAACAACCAACAAATTGGGAAAAGATCTTTACCAATCCTTCATCTGATAGAGGGCATTGCAATGTGTAACATCCATTTGCCAGATATGAAGGGGTTGTAGACCTCTGGGACTAACTCCTATAGATGGAGAGGGTCTGAATTCTGCACAGAAGGTACATTTCAGAACAATATCTCGTGCTTCTGCACGAGTTAAATGAAACTTTAATCTCAGGGTATTGGCTGGTACATGATAAAGTTTATGAAAATCAATTGCACCCTCTAATGGCGAACTTACCCAAAATAGGTTTTTAGCGGCTTTATCAGCAATAGCATTAGCCTGAGACATAGGTCCAGGAAGCAATGAATGTGCTCTCATGTGTTGAATAAAAAATGGGTGACATCTACTACGAATATGGTTTTGAATGTCTTTGAATATCTCAGTAACCATGCTTTTAGGGTGAATAAAATCAGCCACTTCTAATTGTTTAACAGCTCCTACAACATAATGCGAATCTGAAATTATGTTTATAGTCTCTGAAAATCTTTGCAACACTATCGCTACAATAGCACATTCTACTAATTGGGGAGATGTATAATCAAACTGAATTCGAGTAGGGACATTATTAACCACATAACAACCAATGCCTGTCTTAGAACCATCGGTATAAATATCCAATGCTCGATGAATAGGATATGTCTTAGTAACTTTGGGAAATATAAATGAGTTAGAAAGAGTAAATTGTAACAAGGAATGTTTAGGATAATGATTATCAATATTTCCAGGGAATGAGCATTTTAAAATTGCCCAAGCATCTTGAGATGCACATAAAACTTGAATTTGATACATAGTATAAGGACATACAATTGTATTAGGATATTGTCCAAAATGCATCACGGACAGTTGAAGTCCCTTTAAAGCCAATTCTGCAACTAAGGCAGGATAATAGCCTAAGGTCTTCCTGGGGGAGCTATGTGGGTGAATCCATAGCAAGGGTCCCTCTTGCCACAGTACTGCAGTTGGTTGTTGAGGAGAGGGAAGAATACATAACTGAAAAGATAATTCGGGGTTAAGTCTATCTAGTTGAGCATGTTGTATGGCCATCTCTATTTTATCCAATACTTTAGACGATTCAGGGGTCAAAGTTCTCAATGAAGTAATGTTAGAATCTCCCTCAAGTATTTTAAATAAGGGTTGAAGTTCAGTTGTAGTTAATTTCAAATAGGGACGAATCCAATTGATATCGCCTAGTAACTTTTGAAAATCATTTAATGTTTTTATCTCTTCTAATAGTAACCTTCTGTGGTTTAATATACTCAGGAGTAACTATCACTCCCAAGAATTTTCCTATCTCTCCTTCCTGAAACTTTTCAGGCGCTATAGATAGTCCTTTCTGTTTTAAGGTAGAAACTAACAGAGAGAACACTTGGTGTAAAACTTCTTTGTTATTGGTACACAAGAGTATATCATCCATAAAATGACAAATTCTAACCTTAGGAAACTGTTTTCTAACTGGTTCAATAGCAGAAGAGACATATATTTGACACATAGTGGGACCATTGGCCATGTCTTGTGGCAGGACCCTCCATTGATATCGGTGGTCTGGTTCCTCATGATTAATACTTGGGAGAGTGAAAGCAAATCTAATTTTGTCCTTAGGATGTAAAGCTATAGAGAAAAAACAATCTTTAATATCTACTATTATAATCTCCCAATGTCTAGGCAAGGCTGTCAGCAGTGGCAGACCCTTTTGAATTGATCCTAATAATTGCATCTGATTATTAATAGCTCTAAGAACATGTAATAACCTCCATTTACCTGATTTTTTTCTTAATCACAAATATAGGCGTATTCCATGGTGACTGAGAATTTTCTAAATGTCCTAGTTTTAGTTGTTCTTTAACTAGAGCCTTTGCAGCTGCTAGTTTTTCAGAGGTTAACGGCCATTGAGGAACCCATACAGGTTCCTCTGACAACCAAGGTATAGGCAATGCACCCTCAATGGCCCCTAGGAAAAAACCAGCCCTTTCCTGTCTTGTTCTTCTGTAATAGAAACAGGGCTGGTCCTGCCTTGTAAGGCCTTCCCCAGTCCTTTTCCAGGGACACACCCCATTTCTTTCATCATTTTTTGACTCTGTGTAGAATAATCATTGGTGAGCCTAAATTCCACTTGTTTAAGAATATCTCTTCCCCATAAATTAACTGGAAGTGGCAAGACATAAGGAACAACTGTCCTTCGTCTGCCTTCGGAATCTTCCCAGTGCAATACTCTTGCACTAACATCAGGAGCAGACTCAAACCCAAGACCTTGTAAGGTTTGTGAAGAGCTATTAACAGGCCAGTTCTTTGGCCATCAATTGGTAGAGATAATGGTAGTATCTTCTCCTGTGTCTAGGAGGCCTGTGAAAAGCCTTCCTTGAATTTTCAACTCTAAGGTAGGGCGTTAATCTAAATCTAATGAAATAAATACATTCTGTCCTCCAGAGGAGCCAAATCCCTTCATGCCTCTAGTTAAACCTTTACTAGGAAAGAATGAATGTAAACTAGGGAGGACTAATAGCTGTGCAATTCTATCACCAGGAGCTATAGAGCTAATCCCCCTTGGTGATGAGCACATGATTTTTATTTGTCCCTCATAATCTTGATCTATGTCTCTGGGGTGAACAATTCATCCTCTTAGAGTCGTAGATGATCTTCCTAGCACTAGTCCTACTGTATTCTCATGTAAGGGTCCTGAAAAATCAGAAGGTATAGGCTGACACCCCATGGTAGGTGTTAGTACTGCTCTGGCGGTGGCACAGAGGTCCAGTCCCGCTGAACCTGACGTGGCTCTCCTGATTGTCTTATCCTTTGATGTTGTTGAGGGTTGTTCTGTAGGTTCTCTATCGCCCCATATATTTGCGGGCCCTGGGGATGTGGGCCCCATTGCCCGTTTTTTTGGCAGAGGAGAAATTGTACGTCCTCTGTTGTCTTTAACTGATCTACATTCATTTCCCCAATGTTTTCCTTTATTACACCTAGGACACATTCCAGGCACCTTTGGATGATTGTTGTTAGTAGCGTTAGGCACCCTACATTGTCTTTGTATGTGTCCCAGCTTTCCACACCTGAAACATTTAACATTAGAGGCCCTCTGAGCCGCTAAAACAGCAGCTGCCAATCCGGCATTAGATAGAGGTCCTCCCATTTCTCTACAAGCCTTCATCCATGCATTTAGTCCTTTTCCTTTCCAAGGTGTAATAGCATTTCTGCATTCTCTAGTACACTGTTCAAAAATTAGTTGTTCTATGAGAGGCATGGCCGTCTCAGGATCTCCAAAAATCCTTCCTGCCACCTCCATCATCCTTGCCACAAAGTCTGAGAATGGCTCATTGTTTCCTTGAATAATTCTTGTCAAGTTTCCTGAAACCTGTCCTTTGTTAGGGAGACTTTTCCATGCTTTTACAGCTGCCTTATTAATTTGCTCATATACTTCTACAGGGTAGGCCGTTTGATTGATAGCCCATTGTCCCTGCCCTGTAAGCATGTCAAAGTTCCATTGTGGATGCCCCTGAGATAAATTTTGTCTTGCCTGTGAAGCACAGAATTCTTGAAAAATGGATTTCCAATCTAGATATTGTCCCATAGTCAGGCAAGCCTTAACAGTATTATACCAGTCATCTGGTGTCATGGCACTGACCATAAGTCTTTCTATTAATGCCTGAGTAAAAGAGGCATTGATTCCATAAGTCTGTACTGATTCGGCTAGCGCTTTTAATTGTTTTAAATCTAGCTGTGAATGTTGTCTGGTTTGGTTAGCATCTTCCCATACGAGAAAGGCTACTCTTATCTTTTTTCTTTCCTTAGCTGTAATAAGAGAATTGGACAGCAGTCTTTCCTGTCTCTCTTTTGGTTTTTTCTTTTTAACTCTAACTACTTCCTCCAATGGTGGGGCAGATGGGGCATACCCTGGTGCATAAGGCGAATCCATCCCGTATCTTTCAGACTCATAACGGGCTGCTTCTTTATCTAACTCTGCCTGTTCCTCAAGATCTAACACACTATCAGAGGATGAGGTGTCGGTATCCTCTGTATCTTCTTCATCCCCCGAAGAAGTCTCCTCAGAGGCGGAGTCATTAATTCTTAAATTCTGAAACTCAGTTAACACAGGATATAGTTTTCTCTTAGGCTCTTCCTGTTTTTTATGTTCCTTTTTTGTAGCTACTTCTTTTTTAATTTCCTCTTTTTTCTTTTCCTTTTTCTTTATTTTATTTTTAGTGCTCTTATCCTTTTCTGCTTCTGATAGGCTATCCTGGTGTTCTGCTAAAGCTCTTTGTCCCTCTCTTACCTTGTCTTGGCATTTTGCATCCTCTATACAGGCTCTAACCATTTTGTACAGCGGCCATGTGCCTGGTCTTAACTTTCCCTTCTCCTTTTCTAGCTCTAAGTGCCTACAAAAAGAAGCTGGAAAGAGCACACACTAACAAATTGACTGCACAACTTAAAGCTCTAGAACAAAAAGAAGCAAATACACC
>NW_021616625.1:0-2584 GCF_004785775.1 Grammomys surdaster
AGCCATTCTGACTGGTGTGAGATGGAATCTCAGAGTTGTTTTGATTTGCATTTCCCTGATGACTAAGGACACTGAACATTTCTTTAGGTGCTTCTCGGCCATTCGAGTTTCTTCCATTGAAAATTCTTTGTTAAGCTCTATACCCCATTTTTTAATAGGGTAATTTGGTTGTCTGGAGTCTAATTTCTTGAGTCCTTTGTATATATTGGATATTAGCCTTCTGTCAGATGTAGGATTGGTAAAGATCTTTTCCCAATTTGTTGGTTGTCGTTTTGTCCTATTGACAGTGTCCTTTGCCTTACAGAAACTTTGCAATTTTATGAAGTCCCATTTGTCAATTCTTGATCTTAGAGCATATGCCATTGGTGTTCTGTTCAGGAACTTTTCCCCTGTGCCCAAGTATTCGAGGGTCTTCCCCACCTTCTCTTCTATTAGTTTCAGTGTATCTGGTTTTATGTGGAGGTCCTTTATCCACTTATACTTGAGCTTTGTACAAGGAGATAAGAATGGATCAATTTTCATTCTTCTACATGTTGTCCTCCAGTTGAACCAGCACCATTTGTTAAAAATGCTGTCCTTTTTCCACTGGACAGTTTTAGCTCCTTTGTCAAAGATCAAGTGACCATAGGAGTGTGGGTTCATTTCTGGGTCTTCAATTCTATTCCATTGATCTTCCTGCCTGTCTCTGTACCAATACCAGGTAGTTTTTATCACTATTGCTCTGTAGTACAGCTTGAGGTCAGGGATGGTGATTCCTCCAGAAGTTCTTTTATTGTTGAGAATAGTTTTCGCTATCCTGGGTTTTTTGTTATTCCATATGAATTTGAGAATTTCCTTTTCTAACTCTGTGAAGAATTGAGTTGGGATTTTAATGGGGATTGCATTGAATCTGTAGATTGCTTTTGGCAAGATGGCCATTTTTATTATATTAATCCTGCCAATCCATGAGCATGGGAGATCTTTCCATCTTCTGAGATCTTCTTCGATTTCTTTCTTCAGGGACTTGAAGTTCTTGTCGTACAGGTCTTTCACTTGCTTGGTTAGATTCACACCAAGGTATTTCATATTATTTGCAACTATTGTGAAGTGTGTCATTTCCCTAATTTCTTTTTCAGTCTGTTTATCTTTCATGTAGAGGAAGGCTACTGATTTGTTTGAGTTGATTTTATAACCAGCCACTTTGCTGAAGTTGTTTATCAGGTTTAGGAGTTCTCTGGTGGAAGTTTGGGGGTCACTTAAGTATACTATCATATCATCTGCCAATAGCGATATTTTGACTTCTTCCTTTCCTATTTGTATCCCTTTGACTTCTTTTTGTTGTCTAATTGCTCTGGCTAGGACTTCCAGTACTATATTGAATAGGTAGGGGGAGAGTGGGCAGCCTTGTCTAGTCCCTGATCTTAGTGGGATTGCTTCAAGTTTCTCTCCATTTAGCTTGATGTTGGCTACTGGTTTGCTGTAAATTGCTTTTACTATGTTTAGGTATGGGCCTTGAATTCCTGATCTTTCCAAGACTTTTATCATGAAGGGATGTTGAATTTTATCAAATGCTTTCTCAGCATCTAGTGAGATGATCATGTGGTTTTTTTCTTTGAGTTTGTTTATATAGTGGATTACATTGATGGATTTCCGAATATTGAACCATCCCTGCAGTCCTGGGATAAAACCTACTTGATCATGATGGATGACTGTTTTGATGTGTTCTTGGATTCGGTTTGCTAGAATTTTATTGAGTATTTTTGCATCGATGTTCATAAAGGAGATTGGTCTGAAGTTCTCTTTCTTTGTCGGGTCTTTGTGGGGTTTGGGTATGAGTGTAATTGTAGCTTCATAGAACGAATTGGGTAGTGTTCCTTCTGTTTCTATTTTGTGGAATAGTTTGAAGAGAATTGGTATTAGGTCTTCCTTGAAGGTCTGATAAAATTCAGCACTATAACCAATCTGGTCCTGGGCTTTTTTTTAGTGGGGAGACTTTTAATGACTGCTGCTATTTCCCTAGGGGTTATGGGACTATTTAGATGGTTTATCTGCTCCTGGTTTAGCTTTGGGACCTGGTATCTGTCTAGGAAATTGTCCATTTCATCCAGGTTTTCCAGTTTTGTTGAATATAGGCCTTTGTAGTAGGATCTGATGATTTTTTGAATTTCTTCAGTTTCTGTTGTTATGTCTCCCTTTTCAGTTCTGATTTTATTAATTTGGATACTGTCTCTGTGGCCTCTGGTTAATCTGGCTAACGGTTTATCTATCTTATTGATTTTCTCAAAGAACCAATTCCTGGTTTTATTGATATTTTGTATTGTTCTTTCTGTTTCTATTTGGTTGATTTCAGCCCTGAGTTTGATTATTTCCTGCCTTCTACTCCTCCTGGGTGTATTTGCTTCTTTTTGTTCTAGAGCTTTTAGTTGTGCAGTCAACTTGTTAGTGTGTGCTCTTTCCAGTTTCTTTTTGTAGGCACTTAGAGCTATGAGTTTTCCTCTTATCACTGCCTTCATGGAGTCCCACAGGTTTTGGTATGATGTGTCCTCATTTTCATTGAATTCTAAAAAGTCTTTAATTTCTTTCTTTATTTCTTCCTTGACCAAGT
>NW_021616625.1:2684-9320 GCF_004785775.1 Grammomys surdaster
GCACGTGGGTTTTCCATTGGTTTTGTCATTATTAAAGACCAGTCTTAGTCCGTGGTGATCTGATAAGATGCAAGGGATCATTTCAATCTTTTTGTATCTGTAGAGGCCTGCTTTGTGACCAATTATATGGTCTATTTTAGAGAAGGTACCATGAGGTGCTGAGAAAAAGGTATATTCTTTTGTTTTAGGATGAAATGTTCTATAGATGTCTGTTAAGTCCATTTGGTTCATAACTTCTGTTAATGTCAAAGTGTCTCAGTTTAGTTTCTGTTTCCATGATCTGTCCATTGCTGAGAGTGGGGTGTTGAAATCCCCCACTATTATTGTGTGAGGTATAATGTGTGTTTTGAGTTTTAGTAAAGTTTCTTTTATGTATGTAGGTGCCCTTGCATTTGGAGCATAGATGTTCAGAATTGAGAGTTCACCTTGGTAGATTTTTCCTTTGATGAGTATGAAGTGTCCTTCCTTATCTTTTTTGATCAATTTTGGATGAAAGTAAATTTTATTTGATATTAGAATGGCTACTCCAGCTTGTTTCTTGGGACCATTGGCTTGGAAAATTGTTTTCCACCCTTTTTTCTGAGGTAGTGTCTGTCTTTGTCACTGAGGTGCGTTTCTTGTATGCAGCAAAATTCTGGGTCTTGTTTGTGTATCCAGTCTGATAGTCTGTGTCTTTTTATTGGGGAATTGAGACCATTGATGTTAAGAGATATTAAGGAAAAATGATTGTGGCTTCCTGTTATTTTTGTTATTAGAGGTAAAGTTATGTTTGTATAGTTATCTTCTTTTGGGGTTGTTGGAAGATTACTTCCTTGCTTTTTCTAGGTTGTAGTTTCCCTCCTTGTGTTGGCGTTTTCCATCAATTATCCTTTGAAGTGCTGGGTTTGTGGGAAGATATTGTGCAAATTTGGTTTTGTCATGGAATATCTTGGTTTCACCATCTATAGTGATTGAGAGTTTTGCTGGGTATAGTAATCTGGGCTGGCAATTGTGTTCTCTTAGGGTCTGTAAGATGTCCGTCCAGGGTCTTCTGACTTTTATAGTCTCTGGTGAGAAGTCTGGTGTAATTCTTATAGGTCTGCCTTTGTATGTTACTTGACCTTTTTCCCTTACTGCTTTTAGTATTTTTTCTTTGTTTTGTGCATCTGATGTTTTGATTATTATGTGACGGGAGGTATTTCTTTTCTGGTCTATTCTATTTGGTGTTCTGTAGGCTTCTTGTATGTTTATGGGCATCGTGTTCTTTAGGTTAGGGAAGTTCTCCTCAATAATTTTGTTGAAGATATTTACTGTCCCTTTAAGTTGGGAATCTTCACTCTCATCTATACCTATTATCCTTAGGTTTGGTCTTCTCATTGTGTCCTGGATTTCCTGGATGTTTTGGGTTAGGAGTTTTTTGCATTTTGCATTTTCTTTGACAACTGTGTCAATATTTTCTACCGTATCTTCTGCATTTGAGATTCTCTCTTCTATCTCTTGTATTCGGTTGGTGATGCTTGCGTCTATGACTCCTGATCTCTTTCTTAAGTTTTCTATCTCCATGGTTGTCTCCCTTTGAGCTTTCTTTATTGTTTCTATTTCCATTTTCAGATCCTGAATGTTTTTTTTAATTCCTTTTTTGTGTTTTCTTGCATTTCCTTAAGGGATTTCTGTGATTCCTTTTAAGGGCTTCTATCTGTTTACTTGTACTCTCCTGTATTTCTTTAAGGTAGTTACTTAATTCCTTCTTATAATCCTCTATCATCATCATGAGAAGTGATTTTAATTCTGAATCCTGCTTTTCAGGTGTGATGGGGTGTTCAGGGCTTGCTATATTGGGAGAACTGGGTACTGATGATGCCAAGAAACTTTGGTTTCTGTTGCTTATGTTCTTGCGCTTGCCTTTCGCCATCTGGTTAACTCTAGTGTTGCCTGCCCTCACTATGTAAGACTGGAGTCTGTATTTCCAGTTATCTTGCTTGTTGCAGAGCTCCTCAGAGTCCAGATGTCTCTGTAGTCTTATGATCCTAATCTTGGTGTCTGCTGCTCTGAGTGCAGTGGCTCCTCTAGGATGACTCAGGAGTCAGTATCTCCACAGGACAGGAGTAGATCAACTCTGTGTCAGCTGCTCTGAGTGCAGTGGCTCCTCTAGGATGACTCAGGAGTCAGTATCTCCACAAGACAGGAGTAGATCAACTCTGTGTCAGCTGCTCTGAGTACAGTGGCTCCTCTAGGATGACTCAGGAGTCAGTATCTCCACAGGACAGGAGCAGACCAACTCTGTGTCTGCCCCAGCCCACAGGACCAGGCAGGGGAGGAAGGCATCTGTAGCTCTTAATAACAGGCTTCAGTGTGTTATCCAGTTGGTTTGGGAAACTTGCCATCACAGTCTTCATCTTCCAGTAAGACATTTGGTTACCTTGAGGTTCCGTAAACAGACAGCAAAGGCTCAAAACACCCTTCCAGAGAGAGGGAGGAAGAAGGACAAAGGAGAAGCTCAGATCCTGCAGCCCAGGCAGAGGACAGAATCCAGAAGGTTCTGAGGACGACTGCTGCCGAGAACATCATCTGACTTCAACCACATTAGACCTTGTCCTGGCTAGTTTTATGTCAACTTGACACAAGCTAAAGTCATCTGAGAGGAGGGAACCTCGATGGAGAAAATGCCTTCAAATGATCAGGTGGTAGGCAAGCCTGTAGGGTATTTCCTTAATTAGTGATGGATGTGGGAGGGCCCAGCCCATTGTGGGGCGTTCTATTAGGAAATGGTAATCTTTCCAACAACAATTTCATTAAACCTAAGTATTTGTATAGACAAAAATAGGCAAGGATGCTGGGCAGTGGTGGCACACGCCTTTAATCCCAGCACTTGGGAGGCAGAGGCAGGTGGATTTCTGAGTTTGAGGCCAGAGTGGTCTACAGAGTGAGTTCCAGGACAGCCAGGGCTACACAGAGAAACCCTGTCTCAAAAAAAAAAAATAAAAAAAAAAAAAAAAGAAAATTAAAAGGAGAAAAAGAAAAAGAAAAGAAAAGAAAAGAAAGAAAGTAAAAGGAAAAAAATAGGCAGGGAACTAGGCACACCTTAAATTTCATCACTCAGGAGGCAGAGGCAGGTGGATCTGTCTTAGTTTGAAGCCAGCCTGGTCTACAGCCAGTGCTCTTAAGCATCAGGCCATCTCTCCAGCCCTGAATTTTGATTTTTTAATTACAATTTTATTTGTTTGTTTTTTCATTTGTGTGTCTACATGTTTTCATACATTAGATGTTAGTGATGTTTATGTATGTATTTATGTGTCTACATGTGTTCGTATGTTAGATGTGAGTAGAATGTATGTATGTGTATATTCATATGTCTACATGTGTTCATATGTTAGATGTGAGTGAGTATTCATGGGAGATGGAACAGGGTGTTGGATGACCTGGAGCTGAAGTCACAGGCTAGCCGTGTATTTTCATGTAAAGACGTAAATCGATGGCTAAGACCAGTTGTTCTTGCAGAAGATCCAGCTTTGAGTCTCAGCACCCACATGGCAGCCCACAGCTCCAGTTCCAGAAGATCCGATGCCCTCTTCTGAGGCACACAGAGGTACCCAGACATACATGCAAGCAAAACAGACATACATGCATGTGAAACACTTGTTACAATCATACAAAAATGGATTATTGTTTTGGGTTATTTTGGAGGCATCTCTGGAGCTGCAGGGTTGGATCTGTAATTAGGAGTACCAGACACTGTACCAGGGGACCGAGGTCAGTTCCCAGAAGCTCAACTCCAACTCCAATGGCTCCAACACCCTCTTCTGGTTTCACTGGACTCAAGCATGCATACACACACACTACTTACATAAAAATGGTAATAATTAAACAAATATTTTAAAGACAGAAACCTCAAACTTCCCATGTTTAAAAGCAGGATTCTTTCTGGCCCCACAGACCACTTTTCTATGTTCCTACTCCCAGAGAAACGCCCCTGGCAACTGTTCCCTTCCTCCAACCAAACACCCATTTCCTTTGCTGTGACACTACCTGGCTTCATCTGCAGTGAACTCCTTTACAGTTCAGACCCCACAGTCCTCCTTACAATATCCGCCCAGCTCAGGCCTTCAGGCTGCTTCACTGTTCTCCTTACACTCAATAGCGCCTGTGGGCAGACTGGAAATAAATTATTAAGTACATTTATTTATCTGTTTGTTATGTTTCCTTTTATGCAATACAATTTCCTTAATGAACGGAGTCTGCCTCTGAATCACTGCTGAATCCACACAGTCCAGACTTCTCTCTGGTGCATGAGATTTCATTACGACCTGCCGGATGAGGGATGGGATTAATAAATTCTAAACCAGTGAGAATATAAGCGAGCTAACTCCCATGGTTACTACTGACCGTGGCTGACCCAGAGGGGCTCTGCTCAAGGGAAGCGTGAACACAGATGAGGAATGGAGCTCAGCTCTCCCTCCGAAGGACAAGGGAAAGATTTCCCTCCATGACTTTAACCGTTTTCCTTCAGGAAAACAATTTACATTATTTTTATCTCGAAATGTGTGTGTATTTCTTTAAATAGTCTGTCTACTCAAATTTAGTTCCCCAGGTAGTTCTCTGATGAGGTCATTCAGATTGACTTTCGAAATCTTATTATTTCTGAGATCTTATTATACAGCATGTATGAACAGATTACATATACATGAATTAATTATTTTCTATTAAATGTCTTTTTAATATAAATGTATCATTACATTACAAAATGCTTCACTACATATGTACAGAGAGATCTGTAATCTGATGAACTGTGATAGGTCCCCGTCTCCCAGTTTCTGTGGTGATGAGGAGCCTGGCGTTGAGGAAAGCTTGGCTCCCAAATGCAAAACTACCTCTTTCATACAGAAAGCCTGTTTTCCCATTGTGTAAAACCAATAAAATGATGCAGGTGGTGACCCAATTATCAAATGGATTTAGGATAAACAAATGATGCTGTCAAATTCTCCTACTGGGAGAACTAATTAAGGACTAATTACCGTGACTCTTGCAAACATCTGTGTAATAGGATGTGCTCACATAGCAACCCAAGAGGGTGAGTGTGTCTTTGCACGCTCCCAGTGTGTTACCTGTGATGTGTGTTACATTCTGACTTAAGGCTTATTAAAGCTCTTTTCTTCCTGATTTACCTTTGTAAAGGTTTCTGGGTGGAGAAAACGTCTTGTTTTAAGCTGGGAACTGAGAAGATGGTTCAGCATGGAAAGGACTTACTGCCAATCGTGAGGGCCTGGTTCAATCTCCAAGAGCCACATGGGAGGAGGGACAGAATCCCTAACTTATCCTTTCATTTTTATACAATGGATGTGCCGTGTGCACTCCCACACACATACAATAGAGAAAAGTGTGTGCGTGTGCATGCGTGTGCCTGAGTGTGTGTGTGTGTGTGTGTGTATGTGTGTGTATGCATGGAGGTTCCCGCCCACAATTCCAGCACTTGGAGAACTGAAGCAGAAGGATGAATTTGAGGCCAATTTCTACATCCTCCGACTCTGTCTCAGAAAACAAACAAGGCAAAACTATTTCCCCAACACTGACCACAGTAGGAAAAATTATTTTTTCTGGAGGACAAAGTAAATATGAAGCACAGCAGCAGAAATAAAGATGAGATAACAACCAGGGATGTGTTCATACACTGGAGCTGTCTGGTGGTGTTCTGTATTTTCTCATCACCTCATGGGGGTGGGGGAAGAACTACAGACTAATAGACTTACTCAGCGTGTGAAAACATATTTTACAGTTCCATCAAATCTGCCTCTGATCTTTTTTTTCTGAAAAGATCCACATTTTAGGGGCTAGAGAGATGGCTCAATGGTTAAGAGCACTATATTTTTTCAAGTAAATCTGTTCAAATTATTTAAAATGTGTGTATCTGGCATGTGTATGCGGGAAAACAGCTCCAGTATGTGTGCGGAGGTCAGAGGACAAGTTTGGGGAACTAATTCTCTCCTTTTGTGAGTTCTAGGGATTCAACTGGGGTTGTCAGGCCTGTACAGCAAGCCCCTTTACCCTCTAAGCCACTTTGTGAGTCCTAGGTAAATATTTTGGTAAGTCCATAATGTTAAAGACGAAGCTCCCTGGGTGTTTTCTAAAGTGACTGTGGACAGTTACCGCATAGCTTTGTTGACTCGTGGTTATTGGAAGGACACATATGAAAGTTAGGGAAGGGTTGAACTATAGGAACAGGATACAAAGTGAAGTTGTTCCAAGTGAGACAAAGAAAAAGATAGACTTGGAAGAAGTCGTAAAAATGGTTGCAAGCATCCATGCGTCTTTGTAAGCGTTCTTCTTATTGTGTGTGCATTTTGTAGCATAGGAGCATATGGGGGTATGGAGTCCGGAGGACAGCCTCAGCTGCTGTCATTCAGGTGCCGTCTACCTTATTTTGAGACAGTCTCTCATTCTTATTGCTCTGGTGTTCAGTGATTGGGTGAGGCCAGCTGTGCAGCAAGTATCAGGAATCCACAAATCTCCAGTGCAGAGATTACAAGTGAGCACCGAAACATGTGTCTGGTGTTTTTTTTAGGATGGCACCTCTTTACAGTAAGACTCTGGAGCCCCTCCCATTCAGATTAGGTCTGCTCCTCTTCCTCCCTACTTTCCCGCCTGGCATACCCTGCACACTCT
>NW_021616626.1:0-2004 GCF_004785775.1 Grammomys surdaster
TCAATAGTCATAGATATAGTAAGTCAGAAATAAATGAACATAAAAAATCAACATTCAGCATTCATGGATAATAGTAAATCAGAAAGAAATGAACTTGATTAATCAATAGTCATCAGTTAGAGTTCATGGTAAAGCAGAAAAAAATAAAGCAGAAATATCAATAGTCATCAGTCATAGATAATAGTAAGTCAGAAATAAATGAACATGAATAATCAATAATAAAAATTCGTGGATAAAAGTAATTCAGAAATAAATGAACATGAACAACCTATAGTCATATGTCACAATTAATAGGAAATAATATGTATATAAAGGTGAAATATCATTAGTCATCAGTCATAGATATTAGTAAGTCAGAAATAAATCAACATGAATAATCAACATTCAGCATTCGTGAATAAAAGTAAATCAGAAACATATCAACTAAGATTAATCAAAAGTCAGCAGTTACAGTTCATGGGAAAGCAGAAATAAATAAAGTTGAAATATTTAGTCATCAATTATAGGTAATAGTAAGTCAGAAATAAATGAACATGAATAATTAACATTCAGCATTCGTGGATAATAGTAAATCAGAAAAAATGAACTTGATTAATCAATAGTCATCAGTCATAGTTCATAGTAAATCAGAAATACATAATGCTGAATTATCATTAGTCATCAGTCATAGAAAATAGTAAGTCAGAAATTAGTGACCATGAATAATCAAGATTCAGCATTCATGGATAATAGTAAATCAGAAAGAAATGAACTTGATTAATCAATAGTCACCAGTCATAGTTCATAGTAAATCAGAAATATATAAAGGTGAAATATCATTAGTCATCAGTCATAGAAAATAGTAAGTCAGAAATAAATGAACATGAATAATCAATAATCACGGTTCGTGGATAATAGTAATTCAGAAATAAATGAACATGAAAAAGAAATAGTCATCACTCAGAGTTCATGGTACATCAGAAATATATAAAGGTGAAATATCATTAGTCAGCAGTCATAGGTAATATTAATTCAGAAATAAATGAACATGAATATTCAACATTCAGCATTTTTGGATAATAGTAAATCAGAAACAAAGGAACTTGATTATTCAATATTCAACAGTCAGAGTTCATAGTAATCAGAAATACATAAAGGTGAAATATCATTAGTCATCAGTCATAGAAAATAGTAAGTCAGAAATAAATGAACATGAATAATCAACATTCAGCATTCATGGATAGTAGTAAATCAGAAACAAACGAACTTGATTAATCAGTGGTCATCAGTCATAGTTCGTAGTAAATCAGAAATATATAAAGCTTAAATATCATTAGTCATCAGTCATAGATAATAGTAAGTCAGAAATAAATGAACATGAATAAACAATATCACGATTCGTGGAAAATAATAATTAAGAAATAAATGAACATGAACAACCAATAGTCATATGCCATAGTTAATAGGAAATCAGAAATATATAAAGGTGAAATATCATTAGTCATCAGTAATAGATAACAGTAAATCAGAAATAAATGAACATGAATAATCAACATTCAGCATTCGTGGATCATAGTAAATGTTCAATTTTATCAGTAAAATCTGTTTTAAATCACATTCCTTTAAAAATCAATTGGTCCCCATATCAATTTCTATTTTTTATAAATTTTCAATACAAATTTCTTTTCATAATTTTCTTTGATTTATCTTCCGTTTGATTATAGTTTATTATTGACTGTGTAATCTTTCTTCAAGTTTTCACTATTTTTCCTGAATTTTTCACTAGTTTTTTAACAGTGTTTTCATTTTATGTATATTTTCCGAAGTAAATGCTCAATTTTGTCAGGAAAAAGTGTTTTAAATCACACTCCTTTACAAACCAAATGGTCTCCTTATCAATTTTCTATTTTTTGTATGAATTTTCAATACAAATTTCTCCTTTTTCATTATTTTCTCTGATTTCTATTCCATTTGATGTTAATTTATTCTTGGCTTTGAAATTTTTCTTCAAGTTTTCACCTTTTT
>NW_021616627.1:0-6866 GCF_004785775.1 Grammomys surdaster
AGGCATAGTGCAGCAGAGGCAGGATTAGGTCGTCTAATCAAGCCTTGTCTACATATAATGACCAAAGTCTCAGCTATAGAGGACACTGCTCTAAACAGAAACAAATAACAAAGCCTCTGAGCAAAAGGAATGAAATTCTTAATGATGAGGAAACTTTGGAGAATAGAAAGAAACAAGAGATTAGAGCAGTGATACATAAAGAAAATGAAATTCAAAAAGCAACACCAACAATTGTCTTCTTAAAAGGATAAATATATTTGAAAAAATACATAGGTATATTAACTTTGAAAAAGAGCAGGTGTTCCCTAGTAGGGAGAATGGCATTAATAAGACCTTGTCCCTATGTGCAATGTTACTGCTGACAGACAGCACAGCCAATGGTTTGTGTCTCAAATTTCTGAGCACCTTTGCTTAGTAGCTGACCGGCCTGTGTACAGTGTAGACCCTGCTTCATGGAGCTTCTCTGCTTAAGCCTTTGCATGACTGAGTGCTTTGAAATCCATCTTTAAAATGCACAGGTTATAAATACAGAAGAAAGAGCAATCTACCCAACCTACCAAGCACCCTGCAAATGTCCATCCTGAGACTGTAGATCTCAGTTCCGTGTTTACTGTGAGCCCATCACAACATCTGGAAGAAAATGACTGAAACTGTTGCATCTTTGTATTTATTACTTGACGTAATAAACCTTATTTTCAATAAAAAATTCTCTTTAATGATAGCATGAATTCATCTCTGTCTAATGCTCTTTTAGGATCAAGATTCATGTTATACTTTGAACAATTTAACATGGAATATGAAGTTGTGATCTAGGACGAGTTAACGTGGAATTGGAAATTTTCATCTAGGACTAGTGCATCTGGGATATGATATTTGGATCTAGGACTAATTAACATGGAATTAGAAATTTTGGTCTAGGACTAGATAATATGGAATATGAAATCTGGATTTGGATTAGTTAACATATAATATTAAATTTGGATCGAGGACTAGTCAACATGAAATGTGAAATTTGGATCTAGGACTAGGTATCATGGAATATGAAATTTGGATCTTGGACGAGTTAACATGGAATTGGAAATTTTGATCTAGGACTAGTTAACCTGGAATTGTAAAATGCGAACTAGGATTAGTAAACATGGAATTGGAAATTTTGATCTAGGACTAGTTAACATGGAATATGAAAATTTGATCTAGACTGTGCTACATACCCTGTTCCTGTCTCAAAAACTGAAAATAAGAATATTACCAGACAGTTCAGTATCTCAGTGCGAGATGGAGAACAGCAAAGGGTCGATGAAGCAATGAGTTGACAAGGTAAGTACGGAGGCTCGGGCTGGTAACCTGAGACCCATTCTGTATTTCCTTGCTGCACTATATCTTCTCCTTCTGTCAGGTCAGGGTTAAAACTTGATAGATTTTTTTTCAGAGAACTACTGTGACTTTCACGAATGAGCTAATTGTCGACACTGTGTAGCTTCCAAGTGTTAAACGTATTCTTGTATCAAAAAAACACCATTGTCTGCTGCAAATATAAGAATGGGGTTAATAATCCCATGAACAGAGATTCTGAATCTGACATGGTCTTTCCTACGAAAACAACCAAAGTTAATAATTTTGCTGTGTGTGTATAGAAAAATTAAATATAGAACCCCATTTTATATCATTATTCACAACGAAATGTGCTCTCTCTCATCAATTATTCCAATAGAGAAGATAACCAACTGCTTATAAAAGTACCCATATTTCATGTGGTCCAGAGCCCGGAAGTTGAGGAACATTATATCTGCATCTCTCCAGAAAAAAGTTCATATTAATTCCTTAAAATCATTTAATGAAAGCATATTTATACAATTTAATAATCAAGCAAATAATTTCTTTTCCAGATAAGATATTATATCAAAGTTTTTCATACATTATATTTTGAAGATATTTCCCCTCTCCCAAATCCTTCCTGTTCCTCCCCACCTCCCTACCTACCCAACATTAAATTTTGTTTTTTCTCTCTTTCTCTGATTTCTATTTTTTTTTTTTAGTTTTGAATTTTGTTCTTTCATTACTTTATTTATTTATATTTCAAACATTGTTTCCCTTGCTGGTTCTCCCCTTCACTAACTCAGCACACCATCTCTCCTCTCCCTCATCTGCCTCTAAGTGGGTGCTTCCCAACCCTCCCACCCAACCCCATCTCAACTCCTCTACCATCTCCCTTCGCTGGGGCATCAAGCCTTCACAGAACCAAGTGCATCTTCTCCCATTGAGGTCAGACATGTCAGTCCTCTGCTACATATGTAGTGGGGGCCATGGACCAGTCCATGTATATTCCTTTGTTGGTGGTTCAGTCTCTGGGAGCTCCGAGAGGTCTAATTAGTTGATACTGTTGTTCTTCCTATGGGGTTGCAATCCTTTTCAGTTCCTTCAGTCCTTATCCTGACTCTTCCATAGGGGTCTCCTGTCTCAGTCCAATGGTTGGCTGTAAGTATCTGCCTCGGTCTCAGTCAGGTGCTGGTAGAGCCTCTTAGAGGATAGCCATTCCAGGCTCCGTCTGCAAGCACAACGTGGCATCAGCAATAGTGTTGGGGGTTTGGTGTCTGCAGATTGGATGGATCCAAAGATGTAGTGGTCTCTGGATGGCCTTTCATTCAGTCTCTGCTCCATTTTTTTGCCTCCTCATTTCCTTAAGACAGGAACAATTCTGGTTCAAAATTCTTGGTGGATGAGTGCCTGCATCGCTCAACTGGGGGCCATTTCTATCTACTGGGGGTTGGCTCTCAAGGTTCTGACTCCACACTGTTGGACATTTTGGTTAAGGTCATTCCCATTGGTCCTGGGACCCTCTCAAATCCCTGCTGTCTGGGACTTTCTAGTGGTTCTCCTACCCCCACCCCACACTGATGCATATTTCTATTCATTCTTCTGGACATCTGGGCTTTTCTCTTGTCTTCTCCTCTACTGATCCTGCCTCCCATTTTTGCCTCTCCATCCCCTCTGCCACACAGGTCCCTGTTTCCCTCCGTATCCCTTGATTGTTTTGTGTCCTCTGCTAACTAGTATTGAAGCTTCCAGACTTGGGCCTTCCTTTTGGTTTGACTTCATATGGTCTGTGAGCTGTTTTCTAAACATTTTGGCTAATATATACTTCTCAGTGAGTACATACTATATATGTCCTTTTGGTTATGGGTTACCTCACTCAGGATGATATCTTCTAGTTCCATCCATTTGCCTGAAAAAATTTTAATATCCTCATTTTTAATAGCTGAGTAGTATTTCACTGTGCAAGTGAACCACATTTTCTCTATTTATTTTTTGATTCAGGGATATCTAGGTTGTTTCTAACTCTGGCTATTATTAAATAAGACTGCTATGAACATAGTGCAGCATGTGTCCTTGTGATATGGTGGCATGTCTTTTGGGCATATGCTCAGGAGTGGTATTTCTGGGTCTTCAGGTAGAACTATTTCCAATTTTCTGAGGAACCTCCAAATTGATTTTCAGAGTGGTTGGACCAGTTTGCAACCCCACCAGTAATGTAGGAGTGTTCCTCTATCTACACATCCTCACCAGCATGTGCTGTCACCTGAATTTTTGATCATAGTCTTTTTCATTGGTGTAAGGTAGAATGGAATTTCAGGGTTGTCTTGACTTGCATTTCCCTGATGACTAAAGATGTTGAACATTTCTTTCTGGGCTTCACTGCCATTTGAGATTTCTCCACTGAGAACTCTGCTTAGCTCTGTGCCCCATTTTTTTCATTGGGTTATTTGGTTTTCTGATGCCTAACTCTTAAGTTGTTTGTATATTTTTGATATTAGGCCACTATCAGATGTAGTGTTAGTAAATATTTATTTCTCAGGTGGTAGTTTGCCAATTTGTCCTATTCATAGTGCCTTTTGCCTTAGAGAAGGTTTTTGGTTTCATCAGGTTCCATATGTCAATTGTTGATCTTAGAGCCTGAACCATTGATGACTCTGTTGATGGATGTTTGTATATTGAACCATCCCTGCATCCCTGAGATGACTCCTACTTGACCATGCTGAATGATGGTTTTGGTGTGTTCTTGGATTCGTTTTGTGAAATTTTTAAAAATATTTATGCACCAATATTCATAAACAAAATTGGTCTGCTCTTCTCTTTCTTTGTTGGGTCCTGTGTGCTTTTTGTATCAGAATAACTGTGGCTTCATAGAATAAATTAGATATTGTTCTCTCTGTTTCTATTTTGTGAAATAGTTTGAGGAGTATAGGTATTAGGTCTTCTTTGAAGATGTGGTAGAAGTCTGCCCTAAAACCATCTAGCTCCAGGCTTTTGCTGATTGGGAGGTTTTTGTTGACAGTTTCTATTTCCTTATGACTATTAATATGACTATTTAGATAGTTTACCTGATATTAATTTAAGTTTGGTATCTGGTGTCTGTCCAGAAAAGTCATCTGTTTCATCTAACTTTTTCTGTTTTGTTGAGTATATGCTTTTTTGTTTTGTTTTGTTTTGTTTTGTTTTGTTTTGTTTTGAGACAGGATTTCTCTGTGTAGCCCTAGCTGTCCTGGAACTCACTCTGTAGACAAGGCTGGCCTCAAACTCAGAAATCCACCTGCCTGTGCCTCCCAAGTACTGGGATTAAAGACATGAGCCACTGCTGCCTGGCTGAGAATATGCTTTTATAGTAAGATCTGATGTTATTTTGAATTTTCTCAGTTTCTGTGCGTATTTCTCCCTTTTCATTTTTGGTTTCATTAATTTAGATATTGTTTTGTGTCCATTAGTTTGTTTGTCTAGGGGTTTATTTAGCTTGTTGATTTTCTCAAAGCATCACCTTTTGGTTTTGTTGATTCTTTGTATAGTTCCCCTTGCTTTAATTGAGTGATTTCAGCACTGAGTTTGGCTGTTTCCTGGCATCTACTTCTCTTCGATGTGTTTACTTCCTTTTGTTCTACAGATTTCAGATGTGCTCTTAAGTTGCTAGTGTTGGAGCTTTCCACTTTCTTTATGCAGGCATTTAGTGCTTTTAATTTTCCTCATAACACTGCTCTCATTGGGTCCTATAAGTCTGTGAAGATCTGATAGAATCCAAATGATTATTTCAGTCTTCATGTATATGTTGAGGTATATTTTGTTTCTGATTATGTGGTCAGTTTTACATAATACTCCACGAGGTGCTTAGAAGAAGGTATATTCTTGTGTTTGGGGGATGAAATGCTCTGTAGATATCTGTTAAATCCATTTGATTCCAAACTTCTGTTAGTTTCATTGTGTCTCTCTTTAGTTTCTGTTTCAATGATTTGTCCATTGGTGAGAGTGGGGTGCTGAAGTTTCTCACTATTATTGTGTGGGCTTTTATGTGTATTTTATGCTTTAGTAAAGTTTCCTTTAAAAACATTTGGGGAATAGATGTTTACAATTGAGACTTAAACTGGGTGGATTTTTCCTTTAATGAATATGAAGAGTCCTTCCTTATCTCTGTTCATTACTTTTGGTTGAATTTCTATTTTATTGGATGTTATAATGGGCATGCCAGATTTTCCTTGGGATTGTTTCATGGAGAACTTTTCTCTAAACCTTTACTCTGAGGCAGTATCTGTTTTTGTCACTGTGGTGTATTTCTTCTATGCCTCAAAATTACAAATTCTGTTTGTGTATATATTCTGTTAGCTGTGTCTTTTCACTGGGCAATTGAATCCATTAATACAAGGCAGATTAAAGATCAATGACTGTTTTTTTTCCTGTTATTTTTGTTGTTGGATAGCATTGAGTGTGTGTGTGTGTGTGTGTTTCTCTTCTTTAGTGTTTTTTTATATGATTAATTTCTTGTGTTTTCTTGGGTGTAGTTACCTTCCTTATGTTGCAGTGTTCCTCCTAGTATCCTAAGTATGGCTGGGTTAGTAGAACAATACTGTTTAAATTTGAGTTTGTCATGGAATATTCTTGTTTTTCCATCTGTGTTGATAGAGAGTTTTGCTGGGTATAGTAGCCTGGGCTGGCATCTGTGGTCTCTTAGGGTCTGTATGACATCTATCTAAGCTCTTAGGCTTTTAGAGTCTCTGTTGAGAAGTCTCTTGTAATTATTATAGGTCTGACTTTATATGGTACATAGCACTTTTCACTTACATCCTTTAATGCTCTTTCTTTCTTCTGTATATTTAGAGTTTTTATTATAATGTGGTGGGAAGATCATCTTTTCTGGTCAAATTCATTCAGTGTTCTGTGGGTTTCTTGTTTACTTATGACATCTCTTTATATTAGGGAAGTTTTCTTCTATGATTTTGTTGAAGATATCTTCTGGCCCTCTGTACTGGGAATCATCATTCTTTTCTATTCCTAATATTCTTAGATTTGGTTTTGTTCATTTTGTCCCAAACATCCTGTATGTTTTGGGTTAGGAACTTTTACACTTTGTATTTTCTTTGACTGATGTGTTGATGTCTTGTATGGTATCTTCTATGCCTAAGATTCTTTCTTCCATCCATTATATTTTTTTGATGATGCTTATATCTATGGCTCTTGATTTTTTTCCTAGCTTTTCCAATCCCAGGGTTGCCTCTTTTGTAATTTCTTTATTGTTTCTACTTTTAATTTTAGGCCTTGAAGAGTTTTGTCCAATTTTTTCATCAGTTTGCTTGTATTTTCCTTTATTTTTTAAAGGGATTTATTTGTTTTCTCTTTAAGAGATTCTACCTGTTTGCCTGTGTTTTCCTGTATTTCTTTGAGTGTTATTTATATCATCCTTAAATGCCTTCATTTAAGGCATTATCATCTTCATGAGATGGGATTTTAGGTAAGAATCTTTCTCTACAGGTGAGTTAGGACATCCAGGGCTTGCTGTAGTAGGAGAACTGGTTTTTGATGGTGCCAATTTATATTGCCTTGTGTTG
>NW_021616628.1:0-3046 GCF_004785775.1 Grammomys surdaster
TATGACAGTAACTTTGGATAGAGATCTTGAGAATACTGGCTCTGAAATGCTTTGTGTTAATCCATGACAGTATCAATCTTAAATCCCAAGAGAGAGAGAGGCAGGGTTTTTCTGAGTTCAAGGCCAACCTAGAACAAAGAAAGAAAAAAAATAGTTTTCTTTATTTGGTAAGTGTAAAGAAAAGATTAGTTCCAAACTCGGTGGTGCACAAATCAAGTGTGTGAGACAAGCAGATCTCTGGGTTCAATGTGAGTCTACACATCATGTTCCATTACAGCAATACTTAGGCAGTGAGCAAACCATTGAGACTAGGTTGCTGGGATAAATGCCACTGAACTAGGGGCCCTGTTCCAGCACCAGCAACTGATAGAACTTGGAAGTTTTGGGCAAGTTGCTATGGCTTTAGAATCCAGAATATTAGAGTTTACTTGGATAGCTGAATCAGGTTAGTTTGAGCTAAGAAATTGCCAGTGACATAGAAAATGTCATCATTGAGGCATAATATATTGGAAGTATTTTATGAGAGCACCAAGAAGCTGTGTTCCAGAGATAGCCCTCCTGCAGGCAGCCAGATAATTTGTAAGAATCTTCCAGGTGGTACTGAACGAATGAAGGGATCCTGAAGAGCAGTTGAGGCCTGGTCCTGTGAGTGGCTAGGTAAGGCCATTGGGGAAATTGCTGCTTCAGTGTCTATTGAAGTCCAAGGACTGATAGGGTTTATACAATGAAGCTGAGGATTGGTACCTTGAAGACTGCCTAGGAGAGGCTCAGGGTGAAAATGCTGCCTGTTGGAAGCAGAAGAACTGAGTGTATTTGAGAGTCCAGTAAAGTGGGATGACCACAAGGAAGAGCAGCAAAAGTGGAGTACTATTGGCAGGAGCTTATGGCTACACAGAAACTAGATCTGTAATGTGAAACCCAAGCTCATTTTGTAAGAGGCCAGATGATCCTCAGTGAACCCTGTGGGAAGAATGTTGAGGAAAGCAGCTATCAGGGATTGGAACCAGCACAAGACAATGGTGACAGTTTCTTTTATAAAGCACAAGTGGATTATACTTTGCAAACCTGAAAGAAGTTGGACATCAGTAAAGTCAATACAGGAATTGAAATTTTTGCAGTTGGATTTTATTCTTCATTTGAAGGAGTATCATCACTGTGAAGTTTTGAAATGTTTATATATACCCTATGATGTTGGACATATGAGATCTGATGTTAAGCTTTTATTTGATGCTGGAATGAGTTTTAGAGAGTTCAGGAAGAGAAAAGGACTTTTAGGATTCTGAGCTTTGTTGAGTCTGGACTAGACTATGGGTATTTTGGCATTGGATAGTTCTAAGGTCCATTGGCTTGATATAGCCCATATAATCTCTTTTTTTTTTTTTTTTGCAGAGACAAATTAGGGCCTGGGAATGGTTTTGATTGTTTCACTATGCTTGGCCTACATGAATTTAGCACTAATCAGATATGTGGCCTTACTGAGGATGGGGTCGCTTTGTCATAGGAATTGTGTCACAATGGAGGATTCAGGAAAATCTCAGGTCAAGCCAGCTTGGTTAAAATTATCCACCTGGCTGCCTGTGGAAGAGAATAACCTGTTTCTCTTGGCACCTTTAGCACTGTGTCATCCTGAATTGTTTCTGAATTTCTGCCATCGTGTTAATAGAAGGAATCTTTAAGTTGTAAGTCATCCTAAATTGAATGTCATCCTCAGTAAGAGTTGTCTTACTCATGGGGTCTCTTCACTATGATGAATCCTTAACTAACATAAAGGTGCGTTCCCGAGAGTGGTTTATCATTGTGATAGGTCTGACCATGTTTTTGTTTGTAGGAAATTCGTTTCTGGCAGTTTGGATGGTTTAAATGGAGTTTAATATGCTGAAGTATTAGTAGCAGGGCAGAGATTGGTGCTAAGTGTGACTTTAAATAGGGTGCTTGGCACAGGAGATTTCAGATGAGAGGCATATTAATATGAGGCTTAGAAAATATCTTTTCCTATTTTGGTGAAGACTAGAGCTTCCTTGTGTGCTTGTCTTAAGAGTTTTCTGGAGGGTAATTTAAAGAGATGTAAATTAATACCATTAATAAAGGGAGCCTCAAAGAGACCTAGATTAGACTTTGTTATTTTGTTCACTCTTATGGGAAACATTTCAAGAAGTAGAGTAAAATGGGAAACCAAAAGCCCAAAATGGAGGGGTTCAAATATAGTGTTCAAAAAAGGGTATCAGGAAGTAGAATGGTGTTAAATCATGTATACAAAGATACAAAATGGAAGTAACTGAGAATTGAGCAGTGGGAAATATCCTCCCCAGCTAGGGATTCTCTTTGTAGATTTTCAGTTGAAAAAGGGATGGTTTATATTATATAGTCCTTTTAATACTGCAGTTATTTTTTTTTTCATTTGGACAAAAGTAGATAAGATTCTGATTCAAATGGCCAAGAGATGGACGGGGATGGCTGCTGTCATTTGTCAACATCACTACATATGTTGTGAACTAAAATCCATAAATGGGAGAAAAATCAGACATCCAGATCAAGGGCTAGAAAACAGAGGGTTTTGGTCCAACTCATGCAGTTTTATTACAGTAACTGTGGATAGAGTTCTTGAGAATACTGGCTCTGAAAATCTTTGTGTTTATGCATGACAGTATACATCTTTAATGCCAAGAGAGAGAGGCAAGGTAATTTCTGAGTTCAAGGCCAACCTAGAACAAAGAAAGCAATGAATAATTTTCTTTATTGGGTAAAGAAAAGATTAGTTCCAAGCACGGGGGTGCACAAATCAAGTGTGTGATACAAGCACATCTCTGGGTTTAAGGTTAGTCTACAGATCATGTTCCATTACAGCAATACTTAGGCAGTGAGCAAACCATTGAGGCTAGGTTGCTGGGATAAATGTCATTGCACTAGGGGCCATGTTCCAGCACTAGCAACTGATTGAACCTGGAAGTTTTGGGCATGTTACTATGGTTTTAGTATCCAGAATAGTAGAGTTTACATGGATAGCTGAATCAATTTAGTTTGAGCTAAGAAATTGCCAGTGACTTAG
>NW_021616629.1:0-1590 GCF_004785775.1 Grammomys surdaster
CTCTCTCTCTCTCTCTCTCTCTCTCTCTCTCTCTCTCTCTCTCTCTCCGTATCTATTCAGTATAATGCTTGAATTTCTAGTTAGAGCAATTAGACAACAAATGGTGATCAAGAGGAGCTAACGTTGAAGGAAGTCAAGGTATTACTATTTGCAGAAGTTATGATAGTATGCGCAAATGACCCCAAACATACCACTAGAAAACTTTTCATAGCTAATAAACAAATTCAGAAAAGTAGCTGGATATAAAATTAACTCAAACAAATCAGTCAGTAGCCTTCTTTTATACAAATGATAATGGGCTAAGAAAGAAATTATTCAAGCAACACCCTTCACAACAGCCACAAATAATATAAAACATTTTAGTGTAACACTCAGCAAATAATTCAAAGATGTATACGACTAGAATTTCAAGACGCCAAAAGAAAAAAATTGAAGACCATATTAAAAGATATACAAATCTCTCATGCTCATGGATCAGCTGGTTTAACATAGTGAAAATAGTCTTCTTACCAAAGAAATATAAAGTTTCAGTGCAATCCCAATCAAAATACCAAAATAATTCTTCAAAGATATAGAAAGAACAATTCTGACCTTCATATGAATAAACAAATCCCCATGATAGCTGAAAAAGGTTTTCAGTAATAAAATAATTTCTGAGTGAATCACTCTAACATCAAACTGTACTACAGCACAATAGTGATTAAAAAAAAAAAACCCCTCCATTGTATTGACACAAAGACAAACACCAATTGTCTTAGTCAGGGTTTATTTTCCTGTACAAACATCTTTACCAAGAAGCAAGTTGGGGTGGAAAGTGTTTATCCAGCTTACACTTTCTACATTGCTGTTGGTCACCAAAGGAAGTCAGGACTGGAACTTAAGTAGAAGCAGGATCTTATGCAGAGGCCATGGAGGGCTGTTATTTACTGGCTTGCTTCCCCTGGCTTGTTCAGCTTGCTTTCTTATGGAACCCAAACTACCAACCCAGGGATGGCACCACCCACAATTGGCCCTCTGCCCTTGATCACTTATTGAGAAAATGCAGCTGAATCTCATGGAAGCATTTCTTCAAATGAAGATGCCTTCTTTGTGGTAACTCCAGCCTGTGTCAAGTTGACACACAAAATGAAGCAGTACACAAGTCAATGGAATATAATCCAATACTCAAATATAAACCCACACAGCTATGGACACAATCTTTGACAATGTTGCCAAAACCATACTACAAGAAAATAAGGAAAGAAAGAAAGAATGAATGAAAGAAAGAAAGAAAGAGAGAGAAAGAGAGAAAGAGAAAGGAAGAAAGCATCTTCAACAAATGGCACTCATCTAATTAGTAGACTTCCAATAGAACAATGCAAATTGATCCATATTTAACCTTGCATAAAGTTCAAGCACAGTGGACTATGGGACTCAACATAAAACTAGATACATGGAATCTAATATGAGAGAATATGGGAAATAGCCTGAAATGCATTGACATAGGGGAAAATTTTCTGAACAGTGTACTAATGGCCTCAGGGTCTAACACTAACAATTGATTATTGGGACTTCATGAAACTGAAAAGCTTCTGTAGGGAAAAGGACACT
>NW_021616630.1:0-5688 GCF_004785775.1 Grammomys surdaster
ATTGACAAGAACATCAAACAGCTAGAGACTGACATCACTAATCTGAAGAAATCCCTCCTTTCACTGTATGTAGAGACCTCCAAAAATTGCAAAGAACTTTATTGGACTTGTTTAACTCTTTTACAATAGAAAAGACTGTGTACAGCTCTTGACTGTGTACAGCCCTTCAAGAAGAATGATGTCTTTTCATAGACAAGACAGGGATAGTTAAAGAAAGCATGAATAAGGTCAGAGAAAAGACAGAGAAAGAGAAAGATGAGAGCTGGTACAAGAATTGGTTTTCAACCTCTCCATGGTTGTCAACCCTACTTCCTCCCATCTTGGGACTATTATTTGGGTTCTTTTTGCTTATTTCTCTTGGTCCCTGGGCCATAAATAGGCTGACTAAATTTGTGAACAACAGATAAATAATTTGGTAGCAAAACCTATTCAGATACATTATCATAAGTTAGCAATGGAGGACCAGGAGACTTAAGATGAGGTTGTTACTCTATCCAGGGTGTTTGCAAAATCCATCTCCACCCAACCTAAAAGAGGGGACTTCCAGCCCTAGACCAAACAGAGAGGGGCCACCCAGAACCCCCTCTGACTGGCGATCTGAATTCTTACTTAGGCTGCGATGCTAAGTACTGCAAGGGAATATAAATAAAAGTTAAAAATATCTCTCTGGGTTCCCTGAGGGACAAACCTGACTGCATAGGGGTTGATGTCAAAAGTATCCCCTCTCCAAGAAAAAGACATCAGGATGGGTATGGCTCTCATTCCTCACTGGACAATGGCAGGGGGACCATCGCCATTACAAAGTCCCCCTCAATTACTGGAGGTCAGGCCTCTATCCCCGCCTTCACAAGATTTGAATCACCACAGCCCTTCTATACTTAGAGAAGGGAGGAGATGTCAGGGGCAGCCCTACTTCTACACTGAAGGCCTAAAATCAGTCATAGGTCTAAAATCAGCAATAGGCCTGTCATACATGTATACTAATACCAAGTCATGGGTCTCTGTGGAAAAACATTGAAACAGATGGCTATAAGCTATTGTAAACAGGCAGCTTTTGTAGAAATTTAGCAGCCTGAGTAGTCATAGACCTTGGAAATAGGTAGCCTTGGCAGATAATACCAACATAGATAAGGACAAGTGAATCATAGGCAAAGTCATAGTGACTTGTACTCTGAACCTTCACCCAGCTGATACCCTGTTCTGAAAGATACCTGTACACCCCCTGAACACCCACATTCAGGTGTCATCTCCTTCCCCATGTCTTTTTGTGTTTATAACCCCTGTGTGAATAAGTAAAAATTATGATTTGATTTAATAAAATAAATAAAAATTTTGAAAAATCATTGTGGCTTAATATCATCTCATAGAATGCATACGTAGTGATTTTATCAACTCTAAAGTACAACATTAATAAATTAGTATATGAGAACATATTTCTGAATGCTGAACCTGACAGTTCATACTTTTAGATGAAAAAATTAATACAGAGTGCTTCATTGCTTAAACAATGTTTATACAACCATAACTTTAAAGACAGCTAAATTTAATAAAAAAATTGCTAAAAATCAATTAAAATTTCATCAAAAGTGCACTGGTATTTAAGGGACTAGTATCTAAGAAGTTCCCTGAGAATGCATAATCTCCAAATGCAAAGATATTGCTAGGACAGTGATAAAACAGCTGAGTTAGAAACCATGAATGAATGTGAATTATATCAGCTTTGTACCTACCTAAAGGTAAATAAAACCATGTTTGCAAACTCCAGACAAGTACATCATCTATGAAATTATTACATAAATATCCTGGCAACAATAAGAAGTGTAATAAAAAATCCAGATAACTTACACTTACATAGTCAGCAATTAAACAGCACAGTTGAGAAATACACAGTAGAATTTGAGGGTCAGTGTTCTTATGAGGAGCAGAGTAAGAAATCTCAATCATGGTCCACTTCCTGTTCATCCACTAGAAAAGTTTCTCCTGTGACCCAGGAGTTTTAATGGCATCTTGTTTTCACTTCCTCCAACTGCTCTGGTGACTGAAACTTTCCCAAGACCAAAATTGACAACCACTGCAGATGAAGGGAATTTTCACATTGCTTTGAGATCTAAGGCAGTGGCCTCCACTCCTAGCTCCACAACATGCAGCTTCCAGCTGACAAGGAGTGGCATTTGATCCAGCACTCTTCATTTAGGCACCCAATCCTCTTCTGAAATCTCCAGTTAGAAAGCCAGTTTCCATCGAGGAATGACTCTTTCCACCTACTCCAAATGTTTCTGATCCGCAGGCTGGCCCATCAGTTGTCCTGCAGCTGAAGAGAAGTTCCTTTAACTGTAAAGTGCTAGGACAGTTTTGGTGGCTTCTTAAAACTGTAGCCCCTTGAACTTCTTCTAGGAATGTCCTTCAGGATCATGTAGTGTGGTTCTACTGTGTATCTTACAATGCTCTTCCATAAAGAGTGAATATTCCAAATCCAGTCTTCCTCAGTTTGTATGCTCTTCTAACATGATATGGTTAACTTCCCTGAGACAATGACTTGCATTTTTCTCAATCTGCATATGCTTTCTTCCATAGAACTCCAACAGTGAGTATTTCTGAACCTACTTTGTCACCCTCACCACTTGCTTGCTGTACCATAGACAATTATGTGTATAAATGGTTATAGAATGAAGACAATCATATTGTGTGAGGGATAAGAGGTAAGATGTGTTTTCATTGTACACTATTTGAAATTATTCTATGACACAGGAAATCTCTGCATATTCTGGAATCTCTGTCATCAAGCAGTGGGGCCTAGATACATTGAACATGTAAAATTGGAATCACGAGAGACTCTCCAGCTGGTTGAAATTTCCAGATACTTAAGGGGGCTTCCAGACACCTAACTTTCTATTACCCGGTGTGTGAGCTTCAACAACAGTGATACAGCAATGACAGTAATTACCTATGATCATTTCAAAGCAAGGGTCTCTACAGCTTCAATTAGTAGTTAGGTTCTACTAACAATGAGGTCTTGTTTCAACCAATTCCAATACTGAGACCAATGCAATGTTTGTCACAAGTTGAACAATATCCTTATTTTTTAAATCAAGGAAAAATATGTAGTGATATGAATTTTTTCACTGTACAATATTATCTTAGATCCTAATCTTATCAGCCTTCCTGAATTTAGTATAAATGTCTTAATATAATGCTTTAGCTTTGAGAAAAGATATTTTCATCTTTTTTTTTTTTTAGTTCTCCAAATATATTTCCAGGATGTTTGGGATTCTAAACTTTGCAAGAGAATATACCTCATCTACTATACAAAGGATATTTCTTTCAAGATTTACATATTCATAATATTTGTATTAATGGACTCACACATGAAATTAGGGTGAAGATAATACTTTAATAGTGAGTTGTTTAGTTTTCTTCAGAGTGTACATTCTGAAGTGTGCAGAATGTTAGAATTCTGTAGATGATTTAAGAAAAGAAGGGAAATCTAATTAATTCCATCCTATAGAGTGGAGTATTAAGGCACAACAGGAAAGAACACCATAATGATCTGTCATATGTGTAAATTGGTAGCATTACTCTGACACTTCTCACAGTTTTCTTCAATTAAAGGGTATTAAGGACATCAGAGCCATGCAGGGACACAGCACAGTCTGGATGGCTATCCCTGAAAACGATAAAGCAGCAGTTTTATTTGTATTTTTGTAGACATTTCTCTAATACTCCCTTGAATTCAAGAGAGAGCGAGCAGAAATATTGCTGAGGCTCTGAAAGCCTCTACATGTTCTCTATTTTGAATCTCTTTAACTTAACCTTGCACTACTATGACAGGAAGCCTAGAACATTACACAGAATCCTATTTTAGTTATCACAAACTATGATCCCTAATACAGTGTTTCTGACTTTGTAATGCTAAATGCTGACATATATTTCAAATTTTTCGTATGTGGGGAGATTAATCTGGAGGGGAATGATTGATTTCTTAGTTCTAAGAACATTGATAATATATATTTGCTTGTAAGCAACTACTGTGACAAAGACATTTAAGTCCCAAAGCAGTTTTTACTCACCTATTGAAAATCACTATGTTACAGGTTTGCAGAAAATATTCATGAGTTCAGTAAATGTTTTATGAGAGATATTTCCTGGACAGAAGCAACATAAATTCATATAAGTATCCCAAGTGCAAATGAAAACCTACCAAGTCAAACTACTTGAATCATTCAGCTTTATTTATAGTACTTTATTTAGAAGACAATGGGGAAAGAGTTATTGACCAAAGCACAAGGGACTCATACTCAATTGTTATCCCAAAACATGAAACCAGCATTTGATAAGAATTATGAATTCAGTATACTCAAAACACACTTTCTATCTCTATGCATATTTATAGATAAAGAACATGGGGTCTGGGTGGCATAGATGGTCAAGTATTCTTTTTAAGTATGATTTCTCTCAATTTGTCAACTTGAATTAAATATATAGAATGCTGTAAGCTTTATTAGATATTTGAGGAGTAGAATACACACCAAATTAGCTTCCCTTTGGATTGGATTATTTCTGTCTCCATGAAAATGTTACAAATATTATATTCTTCTGGATATTCTATTTGTTTAGGTCTTATAATATTTGATGGTGAACAAGTAGAAGTTCAATGAGAACTTTCCTATATTGACACATTTTCAAAGTTTCCCCAAGAATAAATAGTTGACAATATCTAAGGTTTGAACACCAATTAGATGAAAGTTTTTAAAAGTTTTCCATAATCATACTAATTCTCTAGTGTGGAACCTCAAATTTTGAAAAGTATATACCTTGAATAAAACATATGCCACGTTTTCCTCATTAGAAATACTTTTCTCATAAAAAAATATTAAATGGTGTCTCTGACCTAAATGAAGTCAAATAAATTTTGTCATACATTACATTTGTTAAGATTTTCATCTGTATGTATTCTCTCTTACATTCTAACAGACAGACCAAAAGCAACGATTCACACCTTCAATACATTTGTAAGGTTTTTCTCCTGTAAGTATTCCATAATGAATTTTAAGATGATATTTCTTTGTAGAAAATTGTCTCATTCAATTCATTTCTGAATTTTCTCAATTGTATGAAATCTCTGATAATTTCCCAGACTTACATTATGGGTAATAAATTTGTCACATCCAACACATTTGTAAGGTTTCTCTCCCATATCAATTCTTTGCTGAATACTAGGATGGAATTGTCAGGCAAATCATTTTTCCTATTCATGGCTATTGCATGGTTTTTCTCTTGTATGTACTCAATGAAAAATGAAGATTAAATTTTCGAAAAAGCACTTGTTACATTCACTATATTTTCAAGGTTTCTCTCCTGTGTGAATTCTCTGATGCCTTCTCAAATTAAACATTTGGGTAAAGCATTTGTCACATTTACTGCATCTGTAAGAATTCTCTCTTGTATGAATTCTCTGATGACTTCTCAGATTACATTTTTCTGTAAAGTATTTGTCACATTCACTGCATTTGTAACGTTTCTCTCCTGTGTGAATTCTCTGATGAACGGTAAGACGGAATTGTTGGGTAAAGCTTTTGTCACATTTACTGCATTTGTAAGGTTTCTCTCCTGTATGAATTCTCCTATGAACACTCAGGTTACGTTTGTCAGTGAAGCATTTGTCACATTCACTGCATTTGTAAGGTTTCT
>NW_021616630.1:5698-9650 GCF_004785775.1 Grammomys surdaster
TTTGTCAGTGAAGCATTTGTCACATTCACTGCATTTGTAAGGTTTCTCTCCTGTGTGAATTCTCTGATGAATGGTTAGACGGGATTGTTGGGTAAAGCATTTGTCACATTTGCTGCATTTGTAAGGTTTCTCTCCTGTATGAATTATCTGATGAACACTAAGATGGGATTGTCTGGTAAAGCATTTACCACGTTCACTGCATTTGTAAGGTTTCTCTCCTGTATGAATTCTCTGATGAACACTCAGATTACCTTTGTCAGTGAAGCATTTGTCACATTCACTGCATTTGTAAGGTTTCTCTCCTGTATGAATTCTCTGATGAATATTAAGACTGGAGTTTTGGGTAAAGCATTTGTCACATTTACTACATTTGTGAGGTTTCTTTCCTGAATAAATTCTCTGCTGACTTTGAGGATTGTTTCTCTGTATAAAGCATTTGTCTAATTCACTGCACTTGTAAGTGTTCACATCTCTATTGTTTTGCTACAGCTCGAGTTTATGTTTAGAAACAGAAACCTTATCAAATTCTGTATTTCTATTATCTTCTTTCTTCTCTTCATGCATTCCTTGATTGAGTCTAATGATAGAACACACATTTAGACAGTTTACACAGTCTTTATATTTGCAAACTTCTTTAATGTTCTCAGTTTTATGTCTTTTAAGGTTTGAGGATTGAAGAGAAGCATCACTGTGGATAGTTTTATATGGTGTACTTTTGGTAGATTCATGAATAATATTGCTAAGCTCATTATACTTAAAAGACTTCTCTTGGGTATTCATATGCTCATGGACAATGTGATGTGTGTCTTGAATCAAGTCCTTTCCATACTTTCCACATATGGCTTGGTTTTCTGAAAAAAAGAAAAAAGGTCAATTAGGGATGGCAAGGGTTATTTAAATGAAAAGTAAGTGATTCAATTATCAATGTTTGCTGAAGTTTTAGGTAAAATATACATTATCATGGACTTGTGGTCTCAATAGATATTTTTCTTTTTTTAATCATTACATGTATCCTCAGAAGAACCTTAAATCTGATCTATATCAAATGACAGCAAATGATAATAGCTTTCTACATCTTATTTTAAAATTGTACCATCTACCCATCTCAAAAATATTAACCGAGAAGAGGAAATACAGGGACAAAGGGTGAAGAAGAGACTAAAGGAAAGATTATCCAGAGATTGCCCAACTGGGGAAATCCATTCAATACACAGACACTATACACTGACTCTATTGCTGATGCCATAAAATGCTTACTGACAGGAGCCTGATAGTGTTGTCTCCAGAGAGGCGCTACCAGAGCCTGATCAATAAAGATATGTATGCTTACAGCCAACCATCGGATTGAGCATGGCTACTGCAATTGAGGATTTATGGGAAGTACTGAAGTAGCAGATGGGGTTTAGAAACCCATGGGAAGAAGAACAAAATCAACCAGCCAGACTCAGCAGAGCCTCCAAGGACTAAACCTCTAACCGAAGAGTATACATGGAGTAGAGGATTGCCTTATCTGGAATCAGTAGGAGGGGAGGCCCTTGGTCCTGTGAAGGAATGATGCCCTAGTATAAAAGAAATCCTAGGGCAGGGAGGTGGGAGTGGTTAGTACTCTCATAGAAGCAGGGTAGAGCTCGGGATAGAGTATTTTTGGAGGGGAAAACAGGAAAGAGAATAACATTTGAAATGTAAATAAATAAAAGAACCAATAAAAAGAGAAAACAAAAGAAAATTTAACTTTGCCGAACACAGGAAAAGTAAGTGATCAATGTTTTATAAAATTACAGAAAGTAGCTTTCTGACCAATGTATCCCTAATTTTACGTTTACACTTTGATTCAGAGTGACACTGTGTAGCTTTCTTCAGATATAAATTTATGATATAACTGACATTGCCATAGAAACCACTAAATAGGTTTGTTTCAACGTCCAAGATGCCAGGATAAAGATAAAGTTGTCCCAGAACTAAACACAGAGAACAAATGTCAAAGAGGAAATTAAAAAAAAAAGTATTTGAACCAACAGTTCTATATCAAGTTGAAACCTTATGCATTATTCAAATTTATAAATAAGGGAACAACTTAAAGCAACTGTAAGATTAATATATCCCAACTATTATATGCATAGAAAGATAATTACTTGTTCTAAATATTTAATGTTTTTGTACTTGAAACTTTTGAGGAAACTAGATGACAGGTAAGAGGAGATTTCAGAGAATATAGCACTTGTTACTATCCAAAGAAAGCAGAGAAATGTAAAGGAAACACAATGAAATAGTAATGATTTTACACAGAATTTCCCTCATTTGGTTTCTAGATCTTTCAGAGAGTTTCTATAAACACAATTTAGGAAAATTTAAAGAAAGATTCAGGGTTCAACAAGAAGTACATTCTTACCCACAAACAAGAGATTGTTGTAATTCTCCAACATCACATCCATGTACAATGCCCTCTGAGCAAAACTGAGGCATTCCCACTCCTCCAGTGAGAATTCCACAGCCACATCCTTGAAAGTTAACAGACCCTGTAACAGAAAACTACTTATTTGCTACTGGACCAAAATGATTTTCTTTGTTGTAAAAGAAGTAATTATGATATACTTTTGATATGAACTAGTAAAGAAAATATTTAAGGACAAATGTTTTTGAAACTTTTATGGAGACGTTTCTGAAGACAGGAATTGCTACTCCTCCATAGACAATCTATACAATGACTTGCTATAATGCTCATATTTAGAAATGTTCTCACCTTCATGAATTTTCTGTGGTTTACTGAGATCTTAACAGGAAATGAAAGATTTGCCAACACCACTACATTCGAAAATTTAGAGTGCAGCTTGATTTGTATAACATTTTTAAAATTCCTCTATTAAAATATTTGTTTCTCAGCACCCACAAGGCACTACACAATAGAATGTTAAAACCAGTTCTTTAAAATACAGTGATCTCTTCTGAATACTGCTAGCAGGAGGAATATCTAGCAGATATGCATACACTCAGGCAAATGTAACCAATTTATATTGAAGAAAAATGAACATTAACCTTAAAAAACTGAGCCAGGCTGTGGTGGTGCATGTGGTTAATCCCAGCACTTGGGAGGCAGAGATAGGCAGATTTCTTAGTTTGAGGCCAGCCTTGTCTACAGAGGACAGCCAGGGTTATACAGAGAAACCCTGTCTCAAAAAAAAAAAAAAAACTTTAAAAAAAAGATACTTTCTAAAATACTCATAGACTTCCTTATATTTCTATTTCTCTGAGATTTCATGATATAATCATCTCAAAAGCAGTCAATATTTACAGAATATAACATGTACATTTTGTATCTAGTTCCAGTAATGTACCTTTATGAAATAGGGTTTGATATCAAACAGAATCTCAGTGTCACAGCCTAGTTAGTCAAGTTATGATGTGAAACATGTTTTCAAATTTTACAATGTCCACCTTGCTCAAATATAAACAGTAGATAGTCCTGTGTGCAGCTGTGTCTCCCACGACTACAGAATAGCGTATCTATTTGACAATCTGAGGCCTAAACACAAAGCTACATACTTTGTATAGCAAAACTGTAGAATATGAAAGGCAGAATTAATAGATGGATTAAGTGCCAGTGTTTTCTCTTTAAACAGACAACAATTACATCATCAGATTATACATTGTACATTCCATATCACACATAGAATTAAATGCTTTGGGAAATTATAATATGAGAATACATCCAAAACCATAAAGTAGAAAAACAAGAAAAAAAGAGCATTAAGATTATTTAACATTTTATATAAGCTGATGTATGTAATATTCATAATAACAATTTCACAAATTCCATGTTGTTTTTCGCAACAGAATGATGAGATATGTTTGTGTAAAGAAATGTCATATATGGCGATGTATTCCAATGAAGTAAAATGATTTTATTTGATCAAATTATGTTTTCAAATTGAGATAGAATTATACTAACTTTTCA
>NW_021616631.1:0-6794 GCF_004785775.1 Grammomys surdaster
GGGGGGGATTAAAGATACAACATGAGCCAGGGAATCATACCCTGTGTGAGTGCATCCATCATTCCAATCATGAGATATGAGATATCTGAGCCCCTGCACCCGAATCTGCCTACAGGAGAACTGGAGAACCACACCTTGGTCATTGAGTAGAGTTGGCTAAAGTTGCCATAGATCAGCATTGCATCTACCTTCTCAAAGAAGGAGGCAGAGGTCATAGGAAAGGGTATGCGAGCTTTCATTTAATAAAGAAAGACCAGGTAGAAAGATAAACCTTGGCGTGTCAAAGACAAATGCACCAGGAGACAAGAAGGAACCAGGTACCTCAGGTCTTTATCCATTGGGGCATTTATTAAAGTGGGGCATGGCATCCTCATTCTGTTTAGGTTGACCTGAGCCTCAAGCACAAAAACTGCTCCACTTCCTTGGGCCAACCAAAGAAGCAATAATTAACCCCCCTCTGTTATCGCCAGGTCAGGTCAACTTCTGTAGTCAGCTAAAGGCTGTCCCGTGAGGTCCAAAAAGGCAGGATGCATGTTTGAGATAGGAGATAGCTCCCAACCCCACCCACCCACCCCGTTTATCCCCATGAGCTCACCTTTTAGCGGTTGTTAACTCTGGGTCAGGGAGGCACAGCTGGTCGTATTTACTCTCATCTGTTTGCTCTTCATCATTGTGTCACCTGAGGCCCCAACCGCTGGCTCATCTTTAACTGAACAGTGATAAGCCTGGCTTATTTTCACCTAGGCAGTGGCGAGCAGTTTGAGGAGCACTTGTTGAAATGATAGCTAGCATTTGAAAGTTTAAGCTGTCTCGTGGAGCCCCTGCCGCCTTCCCCAGTTCCCTAAGGCATCAGTTCTCAACCTTGCTAATGCTAGGACCCTTTAACGTGTATTGTGGTGACCCCCCCAACCATAAAATTACCCTTGCTGTTAGTGCATAACTGTAATTTGGCTACTGCCGTGAATCATAATATAAGGATCTGTGAAACCAGATGGTGTTAGGTGACCCCTGTGAATGGGTCATTCGGACGGGTATCCAGGGTGTTTGTGGAGTGTGTGGGGGTGTGTGTGGTCAGGACCCACAGGTTGAAGACTGCTGCCCTAAGGCCTTGCTTACCCCAGCCATCAGGCAGGAGTGCAAGTTCACCTGGAGGAGAGTCCAGCCTGGGCTCAGGTAGATAAGATGGAGGTGTAGCTGTATTAGTTGTTTCCCTCACTGCTGTGGTCAAATACGAGGCAAGAAGAAGTTTGAATGCATGAAAGGTTTATTTGTCTCTGCGGTCCGAGGAGATACAGTCCATGGCAACAGAAAAGGAGGTATGGTGGCAGTGCTGTGAGGTGGCTGGTCACTCTGCATCCCAGTCATGAAGCAGAGAGGGAATGAGAAGCTGGCCTGGGCTCTGCAAGCACAAGACCTGGCCCCAACTGACTCAGCCTCCCCAGCAATGTTTCTCCTCTGAAAGAGCTGCCACCTTTCAAGAGACCTATGCATGAGCTGAGGAACCAGCATTCCAGCACACTCTGACCATGGAGTTCGGGCTCCTGGCCCCCAGTAGTCTCATAGCAACTTCATAATGCAAGCAGCACCATTCTGACTTCAAAGGCACTCATGGTCTTTCACAGTTCAGGACTCCAAGTCTCTTCTGAGACTCAAGGCCATATCTTAACTGTGTGAGCCCCTGTAAAACCAAAGACAGGTTACATACTTCCAGCACACAATGGCACACCTGGGGACACAGCAAAGAAAGATCAGACCAAAGCAAGACTGAAACCCAGCAGGGGATACACTGAACTCTGCTGCCCCTTCGTGCCCACGAATGATCTGGGGCTCCTGTGAGAACCATCTTGGTTCCAGAGGTCTTGCTTGGCCCTCAGCCTCCAGCTCTGCCATGTGGGACACATGGAGCCACTCTCTGGGGCTGGCTCCACTCTACGACATTAGCTTGTCTCCGGGGATGGCCCTGGCATGTCTCCTGGTTCTTGGCATCCCCCACCTCCTGGGCTCTGCATTGGGAACAAGGCTTTGCCCCCACAGCTTTGCAACAGCAACCGGGAGCCTGCTCCCAGGGAGTCTGATCCTGATGCCTGCCACACTTTGCCTACTTAGTCCCAGAGGCTTCACTGACCCTTGATCCAAAGCTCTATTATCCCCCACCCCCGGCCTTGAATTTTGCTTGCTTGCAATGCAGGTGGCAGCAGGAGGATGTTGCCACATCAGCTTGAGATGTCCTATGGTCCCCCGAGACCAAAGCAGTAGTGGTCTCTGTCCACCTTGGTGGTTGAGTCAGTGCAGATGGATGTCTGGGTTTGAGCAGGAGACACCCTCAGTGCCTTTCTCTTTCCCATAGAGTTTCACTTTTATGAGTGGCAGCCCTTCAGTGGGCAGGGCCTTGCCCTCTGAATCCCTTCTGTGCCAGAGTAGACCCCAAGGCTTCCTTCTCTGTACTGCGGCCAATTCCTTTAAAGAGGACAGCTGTATTTGGTCTGTAACTTTGGACTCCTTTTTGCTCCTTGTCATTCTGCACATTTTCCACACCCTGCTGCTCCACTCGTTGCTCTCTGTCCCTGCAGACCCGTGTGAGAGCATGGAGTGGTGACAAGGACACACGCCCTGAGTGCCATCCTGTCTCTAAGCTTCTCCTAACAAACTAATTATTAGCTGATTACTTTTGAATTCTGCCTCACTGGGGTTCTCAGGACACAGGCAAAGTGCAGCTAGAGTCTTTGCCAGAATATCACACAAATGCCCCCAGCCCAGTTCCCAAAGGAGTCTTATTCCCCCTCTGAAACTTCACAGGCTGGGCCTCCAAGGTCTGGATTTCTCTTGGCATCCTGGTCTACCAAGCCCCGACCAGAATGGCCCACGTAGCTCCCCTCTGAGCACTGTAGACCCTTTTCAGCCCAAAGTTCCAGACTCTTCCACATTCCTCCCCGGGACCAGTTGCAAAGCCCTGCATGCCACGACCACTTCAATCTTGTTCTGCCTCTCTCCAATCTTGTTCTGCCTGGGAGACTTGTCTCCTCGCTTAAGGACAAAGGACAATTACCCAGCCATAAAGGAGGAATCCTCTCACCTTGATCATAAAGGATCCTCTCACTTTGGTGGCGAAGGAACAGTAGCAGGATCAGGAGCCCGAACAAGAGCAGGAGGCTGGCTGTTGGCATTGCAAGTGTAGTCAGGAAGCAGCACAGCAAGAACAGGAAGTGGGGCCCGGCTACTGAGCCTGAAGGCAGGTCCCCCAGAGACTCACCTCCTCCTAAAGGTTCCACAGCCTTTCAAAAGAGGTCCACCAGCTGGTGACCACCAGGTCCAACACTCAAGTCTCTGGAGTTCACTTCACCTTCCAACTCTAGCAGTAGCCTGGGGGCAGGCAGGTCTCAAGGGCAGGAAAGTGCCAGTTCTGAAGTCCAGAGCACCTGCTGTGGCCAAATGTCTGCAGCTCCACAGGGCAGTGCTGGGCCTTTGCTAGGGAAAACGGGGCTGCTTGGGCCCTCACCTTGCCAGCAAGGTGGCCATAGTCGGTCCTTCTAAAATCAAGTAAGTCGCTGATCTCCCTCTAAAGCAACTAACACAAATCTCTGTTCTGTCAAGGTCAGTCCAGTCGCTTGTAAAGTGACCTTTTCTCTAGTGGTGGAAGCTGTCTGCAGAGATCCCAGCCGGGTCCTCTAGATACTGATCCTGGAGAAGGAGACTCGCATGTGGTGGTTCTGGCCTAGGAGGTGACCATGCAGGTCTACAAGAGCCTGGATGGCCTCCTCTATGGAGCCCAACCGGATCAGCGCCATCTTGTGGTTCTTGGGGAAGAACTTGAAGGCCTTGACAGCACCCCCGTTGCTGGAGAAGAGGCTCTTGAGCTCTTCCTCAGACACACTGGAGGGTAGGTTGGAGAGGTGCAGGGTGGCTGAGGGCGGCAAGATGTTCTGGAAGTTCTTGGATCCGGGCTTCTTAAAGCGGTGCATCGGGGAGTTGACATAGTCCTTGGTGAGGCCCTGGTCCTCCTTGCCCTCCCGGGGCAGCTTCACGCTCTGGTGCTTCGACAGCAGGATGCAGAGAGCCTTCCCATACAGCTTGTGCCCGTTCAGGTACCTCAAGGCCAGCTTAGCCTGACTCCCATCTGCCATCTGCACTAGAGCGTTCTCCTTCCTGTTGAACAAGATCTTCACTCGGTGCACATTGCCATAGGCACCAAAGAGAATGAAGAGACTTTGGGGTGTGACTTTCTCAGGGTTGAGGTTGGCGACCAGGAGGACAGGGTTCTCCACACCTGGGGAGACTGAGGTGACCACTGAGCCCTCTGCCTCAGGTGCTGCTGCTGCTGCTGCTGCTGCTGCTGCTGCTGCTGCTACTGCTGCTGCTGCTGCTATTGATGATGATGATTCCACAGCCATTTCTGGTATGGCTTGGGGGCCCAGGGCCTTCAAGACTTCTGATAAGTCTTGGGGGGCCAGGGCCTTAAACACTTCTGGGATGGCCAAGCCTGCAGCTTGAGGCATTGCAAAGGTGTGAGGTAATGCAGCGCTTGCATAGGGAGAAGCTGAGGCCATGACAGGTGTAGAGAAGGCTGCAGCCATGTTCTGGACCTGGACCAGCGAGGGCTGACTGTCATCCGAGGGCAGGTCTGGGCGCGTGTAGTCACGGCTCTTGTCGTTGTTGTACTTGACTACGAGGTTGGTGAGCTCAGAGAAGGAAATGTGCAGTGTGCAGCAGGCATCATAGATGTTCTGCCCATCCAAGAACAGCTTGGCACGCTCAGCACTCTCCGCGTGAGCATACTGTAACAGCGCCTGGAACCGGTCGTTCTTGGTATGCATGATGATTTTCAGAACTGTGCCAAACCTGGAGAAGAGCTGGTGAAGCACTTCCAAGGTCACGTGGTAGAAGTAGTTCTCCACAATGATCCTGAGCACAGAGCCCTGTCTGGCCACCGCTAACCCCGTGTCCACAGCAGAGGCAGGGGTGGCCGAGGCCACATTCCATGCGTGGTACGGGTCCTCAGCTGGCAGCCACGGCGGGGCCCCCATCTGCCTGGGGGCAGCAGCCTGGCCAGAGGCCCCAGCCTCTCCGGGGGCAGCCGCCCTGCTAAGGGCATCCACCTGACTCAGGGCAGCCACCTGGCTGGGGGAGCTGCTCACCTTGAGCTCCTTGTAGTGGGAGAACTGGATGTGAACGGGCTGCCCACACAGCACAGGCGTCATCCAGGTGTAGTAGTTGACCATGGTGTTGGCGGACTCCTCTGTGCTCATCTCTATGAAGGCCTGGTTCTTCGCCCTCAGAAACAGTAGGTTGGAGACCGTCCCAAAAGGCAGCGCGAGACAGAGAATCTCTCTCTCGGTGACACTGCTTGGCAGCCTGTGGATGTGGATCACTCTGGAGGGGCCCTGGGTGCCCCCGCTGTCCGCTTTGAACCTCTTGCTGTCATTTCCTTTGGTTGTGGGGGGCGAGTTCCTGCTCATGACAGCAGCTTGGTTCTGGACGCGGGCAGAGAGAAGACTTCCCAGGACCACAGCCCTATACCAACTGCTGTGTGGAAGGCACACAGAGCAGGACTGCAGGAGATGCTGTGGAGGGGAATGACTAGCCCAGCCCTCCTTGTTGGATACACTGTTGGCCTGAGTCGAGTCGAGTCACGTGTCTCCAGAGTAGAACACTGAGAAGCTCCTCTCACCATCCTGGGGCCATTCTCTGTCTCTCTGTGTGTCTCTCTTGCTCTCTCTGTTTCACTCTCTGCCACAGACTCTGAGTCTGTCTGTCTGTCTGTCTGTCTGTCCGTGTGTCTGTCTGTCTGTCTGTCCATCCATTCTCTGTCTCTCTTGCCTGTCTCTCTATCTGTCTCTCTGTCTCTCTCTGTGTGTCTGTCTCTCTGTCTCTATGTGTGTGTGTGTGTGTGTGTGTGTGTGTGTGTGTGTGTGTGTTCCCCATATATGCTGCCTGGAATTGAGGAATGGACACATATAGTTTCTCCAATCTTGTGCCTGTTAGCTTATCCATTAAGACCCACAGCTTTACATTTTTTTTCCTTGAAAATCAGCTGCTCTACAGTGTTCATCACATAGTGGCATCCTGAATTTCAAGGAGAGGACTGAGAAAGGTGTCTGGAAACAACCTTATGTTGTTCCTGAAATGTACATCAGATGTTTAACCACTGATTGCCAGAACCCTCTTCCCTTTGGGTTTTGGATTATTTTGCTTAAAAAGCATCCTGTTTTAGCTGCAGTCTGCAGTGTTTCAGCAAGACAGAATGAGATAAAGATGCTAAATTACAATGTATTTCAGAGAAGTGGCCATGGGCATTCTCTCAAAGAGGCTATTGTGCAGTGTGCAGAGTGGAGGAGATGCCGATAAGTTCCGGGTGGACTCAATGTTTTAGCTGGAGGACTTGAGTAGGAGGCAGTCACAGGGTTTGGGAATGGAGCCACAGGATTCCAGGGGACCCTCTGCTGCAGATCTATTGAACTGAATCACTTTTTAAACTAAGGGTTAAGTTTCAGAATGTAGCCTAGGTATTATCATCCGGTATCTGAAGATGGGAAAGAATGTCATCTGTTGCTAGGCACAACTCTTTGTCCTTCAGTTAACTTGAGCATTGTGGGTCTTTTCCATCTCCCAGCATGTGAAGGAGGGCTCCATTCTGGATGCTAACTATAATTCCATCATGTCAGAGTTGGTGAGATGTGGAGGTATTTATTCCTGAGGCTGCTGAGATGTAGATGTATTTATTCACTGCTGATAATATCCTTGCTCAGAAAGACCCATTGCTCACAGGACTCATGTAAAACACCTTTCTCCATAGCTAG
>NW_021616632.1:0-2433 GCF_004785775.1 Grammomys surdaster
TATATAGAGAAATCAACACTTTTCTCATATGTTCCTTTTGACTAGGTCTTTTGTTAAAGCAATAGAAACTAAGACATTAGTAAAATGGTCACATAATTTTCTCTCTCCCACCAGCTATGTGTTTAACTAATAAGTAATTTTTCTCTTCCATTCTCTAAGATGGTATGTTGTTTCATCACCAAGCATAGAATAATACAGAGCAGCCTTCAGTTACTGGTCCCTACAGCAATAAGGAAAGAAATAAATCCTCAACGAGAAAATATTTTTTGAGGTATCCTCTGAGTAATCCAAGTACTCAGTTATTAAGTACATAATTATGACATCTTCTGAAGGTTTGTTTTTCACCAGCAGATATGGAGCAGTGTGTAAGGTGTCCAGAAGATAAATATGCCAACCTACAGCAAACCCACTGCCTGCAAAGAGCTATATCATTTCTGGCTTATGAAGATCCAGTGGGGATGGCTCTAGGCTGCATGGCCCTGTGCTTCTCTGTGCTCACGGTTCTAGTACTCCTCACTTTTGTGAAGTACAAGGATATTCCCATTGTGAAGGCCAACAACTGCATTCTCAGTTACATCCTCCTCATTTTTTTCATCTTGTGCTTTCTCTGCTCATTGCTCTTCATTGGACATCCCAACCAGGTCACCTGCCTCCTGCAGCAGACCACATTTGGAATATTTTTCACAGGGGCTGTTTCTACAGTGTTGGCCAAAACTATAACTGTGGTCATGGCTTTCAAGCTCACTATTCCAGGAAATAGGATGAGAGGGATGCTGGCAGCTGGGGCACCTAAGTTGGTCATCCCAATTTGTACCCTAATCCAACTTATTCTCTGTGGAATCTGGGTGGTAACACCTCCTCCCTTTGTTGACAGAGATATACAATCGGAACATGGGAAGACCATCATTATTTGCAACAAAGGCTCTGTCATTGCCTTCCACTTTGTCCTCGGATACTTAGGTTCATTGGCTCTGGGGAGCTTCACTGTGGCTTTTCTGGCTAGGAATCTTCCTGACAGATTCAATGAAGCCAAGTTCCTAACTTTCAGCATGCTGATGTTCTGCAGTGTCTGGATCACCTTCCTCCCTGTCTATCACAGCACAAGAGGGAAGACCATGGTAGTTGTGGAGGTCTTCTCCATATTGGCTTCTAGTGCAGGGTTGCTAGGGTGTATATTTGTCCCAAAATGTTATGATATTTTAATTACACCACATTCAAATTTTCTTCAGAACTACAAAGCTAAATTTCATTATTGAAACTTTAATAGTTTTAAGTGTTAGATGGTACTCAACCTCTTTCTACTTTGTCATAACAAAAGTACTACTGAATCATACAAAAAAATTTAAGTAATATCCTAAGATCTTAATGATACAGCAGGATGACACTGCATAATGAAATACCAATGATTAAGGCTTGCTGGAAAATGAGTTCATTCATGAGATACAAACCTAAACTTTGAGAACAGGGAATCTCAATTGGGGAATGGCTGCCATCATTTTGACATGTGTATGTGTCTACACCATGTTCTTAATTATTGATTAATATAAAGTGATCCTACTGTTTGTGGAAAGTTCCACCTCTAGGCAAGTTGTTGTAGGCACTGTAAGAAATAGCATTGTAGACAACATAGATATAATGGAAACAGTAAGCATTATGCCATCGACCCTAATTGGGCCCTGCATCCATGTTCTTGTCTTGGCTTCTTTCATTTAACTGTGGCCAAGGTACATAGGAAATCAACACTTTTCTCATATCTTTCTTTTGACCATGGTGTTTTGTTACAGCAACAGAAACTAAGACATTAGCAAAATGGTAAATTGCCTCATTAGGAATTTGGAATATCATAAATTACTGATACAATAAAAAGAACCAATTTGAAAAGGAGAGACAAGGGTGAATGTTAGTAGAGTGTGGAGCATATTTACAGCACTACATATTGTTGATGGCCATCACAAGGAGCAGTATTTTGAGCAGCTTTACAATGTATTATAAAGATGTTAAGAATATCAGGTAACATATTAAGAAGGGTACAGTATATGAAAAGGACCGTGGGGTTCAGATTGTGTCTGCAATACAATGCGTTTATACTTTATATTAAAACACACCATTTTAATATGAAATTAATGTGTTTCATTTAGTAAGAAATATCAATAGTGAGAATAATATACACAATACCTTTATCACAATAAAGTCAGTGAAGTCTGTGAACACTTAATTCACTCTAGATGAATGGCATCATTATAAATTTTATAAGAGTAGGAGTAATGAAATTTTATTTGAGTTTACTATTACACACATGAAAACAGACACACACAAAGACACACATTATTATTTTTGAACATCTGTTGTTGAACTCAGTGTCATTTTCCCCTCAAAGTATTGTTTGTTGCTTTATTTTTAACTGCTATTTTGTAATTTGTTTTTTACATTATA
>NW_021616632.1:2533-3568 GCF_004785775.1 Grammomys surdaster
TCCCCGATTTACATTTTCCTGCAAATGCTTATGCAGCCTAAAAGTTTGGAAACTTTCTTCCATCAAGTTTGGTATGCTCACTGTTATGTTCCTTCTTGAGATCATATGCTGGGTGTACTATTGGTGTGACTTCATGGTCTACCTATGCTCTTTCTAGAAGATTTACATTCACTTGCAAGATTCTCACTTTTTGATTCTCAAGGTCTTTCCCACTATCTTCTTCAATTTTCCCTGATCATTGGATGAGGGAAAATATTATAAGAGGGTACATTGCTTGTTTTTAAGTGTACATGTAGAATCGAAAAAGTCTATATGGTGTGAGTCACACTCAGTCTTTATTCCCTTTACTTTTTCGTCTGGTAGCATGTTGTGTACTCTCTAGCAATTTGAATTCAAGGCATCAGAGGTAAGGCTTCCAGTTGGGAACCAGTCTTTGTCTGATGAATTAAGTCAGGATTGTCTTCAGGACTATCTCCTTACCACCAGTTTCTGTAGAGGAACAATATCACTCAAGAGTTAGAGATCTGTTTGAGAAAACATGTCAATCAAAATAACGGGCCAAGGTGTTAGGTAACTTTAAGGAAACAGTATCATCAAAACACAAAAGAACTGATGATTGCATGAATGCACAAAAATTTTCTCATCATTCACAAGAACTGCACATGTTCAATTCATATAGTATCCCACTACTAAGTATGAGGCCTGGACAACTGCAAATATATTATAAATGGCGAATAGGTGGTGGTGTCTTTCAAAGAACATTTTTCTGTTATATTGAACTTCAATATGATTACCATTCATGTTCTCTATGTTGGTGTTATATCACCTGACAAAGAAATTGATGATGAAAACAAAAATATACACATAAATGCATTATTAAGAAAATAAAACTAATTCAGTCATGATAGTATACTGTTTTGTGCAGCTAGTCATGTGGCCTTAGCTGATATTTATAACTACCTTCCTCTAGTACTCATTTTGTACTTCCTTTATCCTCCTCTACTGTTCCCTCAGCAAATTGTAAACCTTTTCCTA